>NC_064922.1:795332622-795635652 GCF_023897955.1 Schistocerca gregaria | reverse complement strand
GTAGTTCTAGACAAAGTTATGGAAGAATGGGAGGAAGAACTCGAGAAATGTGGGGTTGGAAGCCAATCCGACTGGGCGTTGCCAAAAACGACCTCTACATACCATATCTTGCATTTGAGGACGACCTGGCGATACTGACAGAGGATGAGCAGACTGCAGTCAAACAGCCGGACATACTCAAAGAAAGTGCAGAAATAACAGATTTACAAATTTAATTTGAGAAAACTAAATTCTTTTATTCAAAAACAGAAAACTGCAATTTGAAGAAATGGCTGGCGGGACAACGATTTTATTCAAACGAGGAGGTGATTGCAGCAACTAATAGTTATTTTGCGGGCTTGGACTATTCCTATTAGTCAGAAAGGAACAACAAATTAGAACAGCGTTGGACGAAGTGCGTAAGTCTAAAAGGAGACTATGTCGAAAAATGAAAAAGATGCAGAGTCACCGTAATGTTTATCAAGCTTCCCTGTAGTCTCCTGAGGCGTTTTGACTTTCATAAAATGATATTTAATCACCATACGAAATTCTTTTCCGTCCAGTTTTTGACAGTCACTCGACTTCCTTGATTCACAATAATGCTAGACACAAACAAATAGACCAATATTGCCGGAAGTTGGTGTGTGTTCATTCCAAAGATGCTACTAAGTAAACATGATGCGCTGGTGGTGCCATCTCTCGGACTTTGCACGGACTTTTCGAACGGCCCTTGTAAGTGCACCTACCTGTCTGTACAGTAATCTTGTAGACTGTTATATACAAGTAGTAGAATAAAGAGAGCTTCACCCACTCTCCAATGTTGCCAAATTTATTCAATATGGCAGATTGAAGATGGCGGCGATAGATCTGGCAATGTCGCAATACGTTACAGTGGAAAGTTCAAATTTTAGTCAGGAAAAAAGGGCATCGGGGCTACTTCCACTAACCTACATCATCCAACTGCCACCGCTTCCTAGCAGTTGGTGGGAAAAGGACTCAGCCTGTGCAGGATAGGACGGACATATGGCTTTATTGAAACAGTCTACATTTAAAAATTTTAGGCAGTGCCACCATCAAGTGTGTCCACCATGGGGTCCAGAGTCCAACTGACCTAGTACACAGTACCGCCGCCAGAGGGCTCCATCGCTCCTCTTGTGACATAATCCAAGATGGCGTTCTGGAGAGAGGAAAATGGCGGGTCACACTGCTTTCACAAGCCAAGATTGACCATGCAAAACAAGCCTGATCGTTTCTATTTTCTGCATTAATGCTTGCCCTCTTGTTAGCTATATCTTCAGGAAGCTTGATACAGCTACACCTTCCATTTACTGGATCATACACATGTGTATGGATCTCCAGGTGTAGTATTCGGCTGAGTGCTTTAGCTGATCCTCTGACTTACATCTCAGAAAACTGCGCCAGTATAGCACTCAAGATGGATTTATGACACCACTTGGCGGTTGACTCATGTTTGGGAGGGGGGGGGGGGCGGTGCGATAGCACTATGTAAAGCACCGCACTGCATTTAATGGCGGGATACCGTAGGTCATTGGCTACCTTGAAGAGCTCCGCTTCCACGACAGGAAGGCACGCCCTTAGAAAACCAACAGGGTCGTAGTACCCTCCTGCCATTTTCTCAAGCCTCGTGAAAGGTATCTGTAATCACCAAACATTCTAAACTGCAGTATGGTATCACTGACCTGATGGCCTTCACTAAAAGGATGGGAGAGAGAACTGCCACTAGTCACAGGATCATCTATATTAGTATTAATACTATTTTGAGTCCATCCCATTGATGATGGTGTTGGGGAGGGGCAAGTCTGTACGTGGTGAGGCGCACATACTTCGCAAGTATGTTGACTCCAACAACACTCATACGATGATAATGACGATCATGGAGGAGGATATTGCAGTGTTACCGGGTCAGTGTGATGGGGACAGCCAGGCTTCTGCGATGGGTCTCGATGCTATTTATATCTGACGTGGTAACTTGAGGGGTGGTGGTTAGTTGCTCGGCACATGGGAACCAGAGCGGGGGTGCCAGGGCAGCGGCGGCAGTGGCTTCCTGCACAGCGAGTAGTGGTCCCCTTATAGGCCCGGTGTGCCTTACTGCACGTCGCTTTGGTGAGAAAGACGGTTTAGCCGCCACCAGTATGAGCGCCACACTGTGTTGAGATGCGATCACTGTAGAAGAGATAAAATAAATAATAGTAAAGTACATTGTTTACCACTGCAGGTGTGGTGAAAGAAAGAATTCTGACAATCACATGATAATAAGCAGAGTGAGTAATTACCGTTACCTCTCTGGCTCCAGGGAATAAACACTTGATTGGGTGACGCCACCACACCCTCAAGAAAGTCATCATAATCATCGTCTAGTAGAGCCAGATGAGAGTGCCTTTGTCAGTCCTCACCTCTCTCGTTACAGAAAAAAAACTTCCTATACTACTACCGCTGCTCCTAGAGGCAAGTAATCTTTTTTTTTTTTTTTTAACTTAGAAGTATGCTACTTGGGCATCTCATTATTTGATGGAGGAAGTTCCTGTATCTGCTGATGAACAACTTCCAGCTGCCTGTCTAACAAATCGAAGTCCTCTAGAGCTGTTCCTGTAACAGGAAGAGACATAATTTTATTTATTTTGAATGTCGAGTTAGACAGAAACATCACACATGGATATCTCTGCATTCGTTTTTAGCGTAGATTTATAAAAAAAATCCTACCAGTGTTACTGTTGTAGTGTGTAAGTTAAAAGTATTTCTGCACTGGAATTTTACCTCATGAGCTATATTGTATTTGTGTGAACTGAATAAACCAAGAAAAAGAAATAGTCACCATACGTCTTTGTTGTTGTTTTTTACAAAAGCCCCATCCCCTATTGCATTACGTATGTATATGTATATAAAGGCTGTGCAAGTGTCAAATGACATTAGTTTTGCCGAAGATGAGTGCTATTAAGGAGGTGAAGTTTAAGATGGAAGATAACAAAATGTATAGAATGGTTACATGGAATTAGACCTATCATACAGCACGAATTGGGTTATTGGAGCAGGAGGCACGTGACCGTGTCCACTTCCTAAGATGTATAGCAGACATGTCTAAAATTATATCTCCTGTACTTGAAGAAAACAACAGACATAGCACGTGGTTAAAAAACGGTATACTGTCAAAGCGGGAACAGGGTTGATAAAAAGAACACGGAGGTTATGAGGAAAAATTTATTTATTTCTTATTAAACTTAAAAGTAATTTTACATCTTCTTTTGCTTCTACTTGAGAAGATGTAGAGAAGGACAACCATAGAATTCCAGGTCATGAATAGCAGAAAACGTAAAGATTCGACGCATCCATGAAATCTTCTCCTTCTCCTTCACGTAGATGATGGTATCCGTGTGATCGAATAATTTAAGCACCGTCACCATACCTTTATAGGGTATGCCAGGGTCATCCCAGTAAATTTCATGGTAGAAATGTGTTAACCACTTTGCAATCTTCCGTCTCTTAGCATGCTTCACATGCTTGAAAGACCTCAATGATGCAATGTTTGCTGAGAATGTCTCTATTATTCCTGCATATTCTGGGTATACTACAAGTGCAACATCTTTAAATATATACTGTCTATGCTCATCATCATAAAAACCCTGAGCGTCTGCAATGATATTCACACTTTGAGATGTCACTGTAAAATGCTCTACGTATGGTGCAGCACCCATTCATTTATACAGCTCGTTGCACTACACCAGTGAGCGGGCAGTAGTTGATCACATGGTCATGTAGAACTAGAGCATACGGGGCAGTGTGTTCTGGGAAATTTGTCGAAGGTACAATTTTAGTTGGCACATCTATACGTCCAGACTTAATTATCTCATTCTGTTTCAACCAGTCTATTACGATGATCGGTGAAAGCTCCATGAACTTACGTGGACTGAATAGATACCCTCCTCCCTCTCCTTAGGCAATTTCATAGCAAGGACCACGGAACCTAGCATACATGTCAAATTCTACACTGTATACGTTTTCATTCCACTGCAGGTGTAAATTGTCATATGGGTAAAATTCTGAATTCAGGTAGACTTTGGCATTATTTAAATAGCAGTTCTCAAACACGGTGGAATCATTTGCTATATTACCTCCTCTATCAGTCTGTAACGCAAGTATGATGAATCTAGGTGTCTCTAGCTGTGAGTAGGTTTTAATAGCCCATGTTTGTCTGCTCGCAGTAGGTAACACTGGGTACTCGAAAACCCCCAACAATCAAAATGTCGGTGATAGAAATGTACCAGAATTTAGGACTTTTAATAGCTTCAAATGCTCCTCATCTGATACAACGATATGAGACATTTTCCATATTATCTCGCTGATTGTGATCATATTCTCTTCTTGAGGCCCTTGAATGTATGAGTTAGTATCATCCCACTCCTTACCAGAATGAGTTCTTGTTTAGCGTTCATAATAATCTGCCGCATGTCCTCAAAGTAATCCATAAGCATTTTTAGAGGTATGCATGCAGCAAATCGCTTGGACTCTGCACTGTTCTATCCTTCAGATCGTCTATAAACAACCCCGCATTTTCTAGACTATGCAAATCTGCGGGTGATGCAGAAACATTTGTTGTAAGGGTAGATGTTATGCCGACATTGTGTGTACGGTCGATTTCAGACCCACTGAGTTCATAACGCATCTCTTGGAAAAGGAATGCTAGAGTATTACATGTAAGCTTAGATCCCACTGTATCACTACCATCGATTTTCTTGAATGACCCCTCTAGATATATGAAACTCTTGCATGGAAGTGTCACTGCATCTTGGTGCTTGATGACAATCCTGATTTGATCGGTCTTGTTATACTTGGTTGAAGCCTCAGGTTTATGAGAGAAGTGTTCCTGAGATATAATTCTCTCGTCATACTCTACTGGACTGGTTATACTGAGTGAGAACGTCATTTCTCGGTTTTAAGCCAACTGATTCAGGAAACTCGTAGTTCGCACGTGTTTTCACTTTGCGTTTCAGTATCAAAGTGATGTGCTGTGGATTGCGTGCACGTGGTTTATACCTTACGCCCATCCTGCCTTAGATGTAATCATACGATGATTCCCTCACCACCAAAGTCAACAAGTTGATTACTCTGGTCTACAATACGCAGCTCCAAATAATCTAATGTCTGGCCTGTCACTGGAAGGTATATTGCATTGGCAGGAGTCTGAACAATCTTATACCCCATTGCAACTGAGGGGAAGAACCTGTAAATAAAGTGAATAGACTATCGTTGAGATAGAATTTCGTTGCAATGTTACACTCGACTTGGATTGTGCTGACGGGGAGTATGTCCACAGTCTGATCTGACTTGTAAAATTTACTTGGATCCTTCTTCAAAACCTGCCCTTTTGTGAAACAAAGTATGCGCCCTACTGAACCTTTCTGGTTAAAGTCAATCGTTGCATTTACAGTCCTTATTTCAGATTTAAGTGTATTGATGTTTGTATGTAGCTCAATACCTTTTCCAGACTGTTTTAAGACTTTGTTTAAATCATTGATATCGTATGCACCCGGTTCTATTTCCACAATGACTTTTTCACCATTAATATCCAGATGCAGTTTGTTGTTAGTCTCAGTGCTATTTGGGATGCTGTTGTACGTCTCCAGTCCAATCAATGCAATACTCCATTAACCAATGCTTAAATCAATTGGCGGGAAGTAATTCGCACACAATACAGAAAATTGTTCTTTTAACGTCAAAGTGTACGACATTGCATCTGAACCTCAAATGATGAAGGGATATTTAAAGCTCCTCCTTATACAGCATGCTTCTTCTTCTTTGTAAACGTCAAGAGAAACATGAAGCAAAGATGTCCACAAAGGAATGTATTAAAGTCCTGATAGCGCCGATAATTGTAGAACACACGTCTTCTGTGAGTGAACTATTGTTGTAATTCTTCTGGCGATTGCAGGTCACCAAATGAGTCGAAATAGTAGACGGCATCTGCATTTTTCATAACATATGATACTCAGTGGGTGCCGGGGCCTCCAGTAACATCTAAATTCACAATGAAACATTCACCAGTTTTCCACATAGTCTTCGGTAACGTATTCTGCATAAACAGACCACGGAATTCTGGAATTAAGAAGATCAGCATTTGTGAGTGATCGATCTGGTAGATAGTTAATGGGCTTTTTTTTATTTATGAATAGACGAAGCCCTTTCCTGTACGGTTTCAAGTATAGTCCTTTACTGGTGGCTGCGGCTTCCATAATGCAGTTATGTTTTCTTCCCTCTTCTAACTGTACTTAGGAGTTTTGCGCGTTATTGACTGTTCGAGCAATAGCTGCAGCACCATCAGCGGGGGACCCTACCGCTGAGAGCGTGGAGAGGGCCGGGATGAGTAATGGAAGAAAACCGACAGATGTCTTGGGTATTGGTAGAACTGTAGATGCTTCAACAGATCCTCTTCTTCTTCCCTCACCTTTCTGGTTCAATGCGTATTTAGCTGCATACATCGCTGTCAGGATAGAGTTCTTCAAACAGCTCTGCTTTCCGTCCTTGTCCTTCTTCTTGTTTAGTGCACAACGTGCAGCATTCATAACTCGCTTGAAATTCATCACTCCTAAACCCAACTTAATTTTTCCCCGCATGGTTTTATCAAGTGGAAAAGCTGTGATGTGTTGACCTATACCAATATCCTGTCTTCTCCCAGTCTCCTTATCCTTATCAGCTAAAATCTTATCTGCAATGTGATGACTTGATAGATCTTTATTTGCAGCGTATGCAATGCCATGTTCCATACACGCTTCGTCGAGCAGATTAACGGCCTTATCACCTAGTGCCAAGTGGTTCTGAAGCTTTGTCCCAAGTCCACGGTAGTTATACTCAGGGATGTGTAATTCCACAGGCAATTTGTCTAGAATACCACCACCTCCTCTAATGCGGCTCCTAACACGCATGTTATGCTACTGCGCTGGTTGTGGACTGTGCCCACCCACTATATAGCAAATAATCGGCATCAATGCAACTGCTTTATTTCCGACGTCTTATGACTCTCTCCACGAGAAGCACATCCGGTTCTGAGCTTTTCTGCAACTCCTCAGTGTAGAAGAAGCCTACAATTTCTTCATATTTACTATCCGACAGTATATAAGTTCTAGGATTCGTTCTTTGCACCTTTGAAACTGTAAATATCTCAGTTGATCAGTTCGGTTGGTATGATTTCTCAAATGCCGTCTTGTCTTTTGAGATACGTGCCAAATCACCTAAATTAAATTTCTGCCTGCGTGGATCTAGCATTTTAATGCGATGGTAGACCGTTTCCATGAGTCCATTGTCATGAACATCGATTGGTCTCATTTACGTTTGGTTCGACCCTCCCAGGGGACACTGCCTTATCGTATACACCTTCAGTGCCGGGCGGGAGGATTTGCGCGCTCTGACGAAGTCGAGAGCTATGCCGACGGAAGCATAGCTACTGGCAGGGTCACCCAGGCTGGACTGGTCTCTATGGAGGAGTCAGACAAAATTTGTCCTGAAACGTAACAGCCCATTGAGGCCTATTTAAATGAACAATTCCCAGTCTAATTCAGGATTGCACATGCAAACAAAATATGTAACTCATCCAGAAAAACTTATAACTCAGAAAATAACTGTTTAATCTATTTCAGTTCAAAGTATAGAAGCTCTGTAAATGAAGGGAATAATTCCCGTAAAGGGAGTCTCCAGTAATTAATAGAAAATATAAACGTATTTTTGTAATTTCTTATTTGAGAGTTTATTCTCGAAAAAATTAACAGACATGTACTAATATCGTAGTGTACTTACTGTATTGAGCAGACATACGTTCACATATGCACTTTCAGTTATTTTGTAAAAATTTTAATTGTTAATTAATCAAATGTTCATCTTAAACAAAACCGAGGATTGTTCGGGATTGTTAAGAAAGTATAAAGGGTGGCTGCCATGTTGGTATGGGGGGGCAGTCTGGTTTTGGTTTTTGAGCAGTGAGCGTGTAGCTGCTCTTTTTGTATTGTAAGTATTGTTTATCTTTGTAATAATGCTTTAACTATGTTTTGAAAGTATAATAAATGTATTTAAAATAACATAATGCAAGATGATTTTTAATTTCAACTTTTCTGAAGTTGGAATTTTACAGTAACTGTCTCCAGGAGTTATGCAGCGACAGATTACCTGATACGATGAGTAAAAAAAACCTAAGAAAGTTACAGTCCCACAATGTAGGGCAGGTGGGGGGGGGGGGGTCTATAGGCGCAGTGAAGCCATCCGTCCTAGGGGAGTAAACTCTAAAAAATCCAGGTCCTCCAAGTGGGGGGTTGAGCGTGAGGCTAACAACCCCATCCCAGAAAAAAAATTTGTTGCGAGTACTACACACATGCCTCGGAACGGAAAGGATTGCCTGTTGACGACCAGGAAAGAAAAACAGTTAAAGAGAAGGAACACGGATATTCTGATAGCCACCCTCAAGAGTCCTGGGAAGCTACAAGAAATTGTAAATGAACTAGATAAGTATCAAGTGAAAATAGATGGACAGCGCAAGGAATGATATCGTTGGGGAAACATTTATGATGTATAGTGTGGGAGATACAGGCCTTTATGGCACTGGTTACCTTCTACATAGGTCTATGAAGGCTAATGTAATTAGTTTTACGGCAATAAGTGACAGAATGTGTTTTGTAAGGGCAAGGGCAAAATTTTTTAACGTAACAATAGTGAATATATGCCCCTATGGAGGAGGCAGATGAAGATGCAAAGGATATATTTTATGCCAAAATGGAAGAACAAACTGGTAAAATTCAAAGGCACGATGCGAAAATAATACTTGGAGACGTAAATAGGGAAACAAGAGGTATATAGAAGTATATTAGGAAAGGGAAGCCTATATAATGACAGTAATGATCACGTACTCATAGACAAAAGACATGCTTCATATATTATGGAAGTTAGCAGCTGCAGAGGGGCAGAAGGAGACACAGACCACTACTTAGTACGATTTAGGTATAGGCCGAAGATATGTTTGGCAAGAGACCAAAGGAGTAAGATAAGAATGAAACACAATATACAAAGACTCCAAAGGAAGGAAACACAGGAAGAATCTAGAAAGAAACTAGAAGAGATGTTGGAAGCAAGGAGAAACACAGGGAATGCAGATAATGTGGAATTCTAAATTCCAAAACGGGAGTCGTTGAAAACTGCCATTAGAGTAGCTTGCTGAAGAGATACTGGGGAGAGAACAGCGCAAAAGGAATGCTTAACGGTAATACACGAGAGAAATGAAGCGAAATGGAGAATGTTGCAAAGGATCAAGAGGTTAGCTGCAGAGAAAAGAGGAAAAGAGCGGATAAGCTTTGTAGGATAAAGAAAAGGCAACATGAAAGGATAGAACAGCTGGACGAAATGGGAGACCATAAAGAGATCAGAAGGTTCTATGAAAGAACGAGAGATTTTAAGAAAGGTTTCCAACCTCGAACAGTTCTTTACAAGGATAAGGATGGAAATCTAATTGGAGATAAAAGCAAAGTCCTAGAAAGGTGGCAAAAGTACTTTACCTAACTACTTGACGGGAAAGAAGGGGATAAAGAAGAAGGAACCGTGATTGAGACTGAAAGGGAAGAGGACTCAGAGTTGGAATCAGAATTAGATGTAGAGGATCGGGAAGAGGAAGTAGTACCAGAGGTAGAGGAAGTGAAGAAGCTATCAATAGCCTAAAAATAATATAACAGAAGGAGATGAGAGCATAGAGGCCGAATAATTAAAATATGGGGGAACAAAATGGAGGAAGCAGTCCATGAATTGATAAAGGAAATAAGGATAAAAAACGTAATGCCTAAGGACTGGAACATGAGAATTAGCTACCCAATACATAAAAAAGGCGATATGTCAGAATGTAGTAATTACCGTGGAATCACTCTCTTGGACGAAACATATAAGATATTTAGTAAAATTTTATCTCCAAACTTGAAGGGATGATAGAAGGGATATTGGGGGACTATAAGGCTGGATTTAGGAAGAACAGATCGACGATGGATCAGATATTTTTATTAAGACAAGTGCTAGAGACGTTTTATGAGTATGACAAGCAACTACACCAGTTGTACATTGATTTTAAGCAAGCGTACGACAGCCTACACAGGAAGAAAATTATACAGATCAAGAAAGAATTTAGAATCCCACTAAAACTGGTCAATTTAACGGAAATGACAATGAAATCAACAGTGTGTAGAGTAAGAATAGAGCAAGAACTGTCTGGTGAATTGCAAGTACAGAGGGGGCTCCGACAGAGAGATGTGATATCTACAATGTTATAAAATTTAGTTTTAGAAAAGGTGATGTGGCACATGCTGATAAACCCAGGAGGAACAATACTTAATCGGCAAGTTCAAGTGGTGGCATATGCGGATGACGTAGCATTAATGGCAAGGAATGTAAGAGCACTAAAAGGGAACTACGATACCTTAGAGGAAGCAGCAGGAGAAGTAGGTTTAGAAGTAAACATACACAAAACAAAGTATATGGTGATGGGAGAGCCCAATATAAACGGACAAAATAATTGTACAGTAATGAACGGCAAAGAATATGAACGAGTGAAAACATTTAAATATTTAGGTTCTGTAATAAGAAAGGACAATAAAGCAGCAGTAGAAATTCAAGAAATCGTTGCTATTTTGCCTTGCAGAACGTATTCAATTCGACGAATGTTAATAGGAGTACAAAAATCTAAATAAACATGACCATATTAAGACCTATAGTAAAATACGGATCAGAAGGCTCGGTATTGACATTAAAGGAGGAGAACTGGTTATTCATATGGGAAAGAAAGATACTGAGAAGGATTTTTGGAGCAGTGGGAGAGGAAGATGGAGTAAGAACAAATGTAGAACTACAAACACTTTTTAGACAGATGGATATTGTCGTTAAAATTAAGAAGGGAAGAGTAAGATGGGCAGGACATGTGCAGAGAATGCCAGAAACTCGGAGTGCCAAAAAAGTTTTGTGGGAAAACCTGACGGGAGAAGGAGAAGAGTTAGACGCAGGAAAACATGGCTGGACGATATGGAAGGAGATCTAAAGGCGATGGGAATAAGAAATTGGAGAAGGAAGGCCATGGACGGAGAAGACAGGCAGGTGATACAGGAGACCAAGATTCTTCAAGTACTGTAGAGCCAAGCAAGAAGAAAAAGATGTTTGGTTCGATTACATTGAGCAGTTATTTCTGGGAGGATATCTGTCCATTTGTATGAGCCGCGAACGTTAAAACGCATCCACATTCGACCTTTTATTGTCCTGTTCAGACGCTCCACGATACTTGCCTTCAGGTGAGTGAAAGTTGAGTAGTGATGTATTGCATGCCGCTGCATCACGGTCTTCAAATATCTATTGTAAAACGCTCCGCCGTGATCGGTTTGAAGATTGTCTGGGCATCGATTCAACCCTGTCTGTATCAGACGCTCAAGCACATACGTGAAATTTCTACCCGTTTTTGTTTTAACAGGTAATGCCCCTGCAAATTTGGAGTATGTATCAATAACCATTGAAATATATTTGAATCCATTATTCTCATGTGAATATTCCCTCATATCTACGAGATCAGCTTGCCATCAATCATCTAAACCTTTAATCATACCATGCCTACGGGGATATGTTGTGAGTGCTGGTTTGTGCAATTCTCGAACTACTGTCTCCATAGTTATTCCATGATACCTCTCTGTCTAAGCTCAGAAATTATAGAAACCGTCTCATTCGAATGAGCTGTATTACCTGCGGCATCTGATGCCATGAACAGCCGTAGTCGATCTATTAGCTCGTACGGGTCGTCATATAACACATATTGCGGGATTCAATTGTTGACTGCTTTATGCTAAATTTCAGTACCATCGCCGCTGCTGCTGTTGTTGTAGTAGTAGTTATTATTGTTTTCTCCTCAAGTATTGGTTTTATAATGATTTTATATTTCTTGTTGCTCAGGCTTTTCGCGACCTTGTGTACATCAGTCCTGTGCAGTATTTCACGGTACGTTTCCCTATCATTAACTGAATAATATATAAGATTTTCGTAAGTCTTAGGAAAATAAGATTCATTAAGCCAGCCAGGTGTTCTATCAAACCGCCTATCATCAATCTGTATTGTGTCATCCGTTACATTTACAGAATGCATACCCAACATGTGCCGTCTGCCCCTGCTAACTCCGAATGTTCTATCTAACTGACCATGGGCAGGACGGATAATGAATTCGTCAAAGGCAAAACCATCGTTATCGTGTGTTTTTGTTTTTGCTGAGAGAGTTCTGAGAGACTCAGTAACCGGCTTAAATGTCTCTCTTAGTGTTTGCTGTCGATCCATATGTCCTAATCTCAGAAACTGTAATTTCTCTCGAATTGCTTTCCGCACCTGAATCAGTTTCTGTTTCGTTGACATCTCGGTGTATAATAAACAGACATCTCAGCTGTCTTAGCAGCGTGAGGCTCTATATATTCTCTCTTCTTCTTCCTCTTACTATGTACCTGCTCCCCATTCTCAACAACAAGGAACTCTACATTTATTTTCCCCTCAAAAGCCTCGATCGTTTCAGTTAAGTGGGTTACTCTCTCACCGATTTCATTAACTAATCATTTAATCCATTGTACAAGTATCTGACATATACAGAAAGATACACTTGAAGGGATGGTAATAGTATGTGTAGCCACTATAGCTCCATCACGTAACCGACCGAGATATATTGGTTACACAGAGAAAACAGCTATATATATATTTTTCCCATGAAGAGTAATTTTATCGTTAATTTCTGTGAATAACTTGTGTAACATTGAAGAAATATTAATAAGCGTAATACTTTTTCTATAATGAGAGGGGTATTAAATAAAACACAAACACAATTTAAAATATATATACATACATTATTTATTTATTTAAATACCATACAAAGGATGCAATATTTCAGGAAAATCATCAGACTCTTTCTTTATCTTCCTCCCACTTGTACAGTATTTCCCAAAGAAAGCTTTTTGACATGCAATAAATTCTGCACGTATCTCCCTCAAGCAAATGGATTCCCCACAGCGCTCAGGTTTTTCACATGCACATTTAATATGTTTCTCTTCCAGTTCAGCGTTCATGTGCAAACAAAGGAACTGCTTCAAATCATCAACATATACACTATGCACACATAGGAAGTTTACATCATTGTATGCACAGTCTATGGTCGGTATACAGCGGTTTAATCTCTCGAAAGCATGACATAGTGCAGTATCCAGATTATATAAGTTCATAACTTAGATAATCACAGTTGTCACCCGATTTCATGTATAGTGCACAGTCACATACACTGTTGTAATAGGCGTCACACCAGTAAGGCAAATGTCTGGGGGAGAACGAGCTGGATAATACTCTGTAGTCGTCTGCTGATTGACATAGGGCTCTGCATGACAAATTTTGTCCCAGTCGAACTCGGAAATTGGCACTTTAACACACTTCGATACAATTTAAATTTCCATTCTAGCATGCAAGCCCCAGACATTATGTGCTTCTATACCAACGTTCACATGTATCGTTCCACTGGGAGTTAAATTGTATGTGGAACTGAAAAGCCTGGGTGCACTCGATGCCTTCTTATCCACAGCATCTGCACTCTGAGGATGTACTAGCATGCTGTTTATGACCACCAGCAGCGTTCGATGTGTTGGGAGCATATTGCGTGTTCTCATCACACAAATCGATGAGTGGGACAGACAATAACAGCTCCTTGTCCTGCTCCAGCAAGTGGGCTATGAGCGCTACAAGATCCCACGTTGTTGCTACAGATTCAGACATGCTGGTGGTTGTTGCTGTCGCAGGTCCAGAGATCGGTGCAGGTCTTGACAAGGTGGCAGCCAAGGTTGCTATAGGTCCGGACGCGGCAGAGATCAGCATGTTGGCGCTCGACCCTGTGGCCTTGGACGCATTGAGGGCTACTGCTCAACAAAGACAAGGAAGCATTACATATGGACCACGACGCGAAAACAATAAATAATAATAATTATAATAAAAATGTTCACCACAGAGGAAGATGTGATATGGGATACTTACTTTTCCGATTCCTCTTGTTCTGCAGGACTATGTTCGATTGCAACTAATGTTGACACTTCATGATTTTTCTTCTTCTCCTGGAGCTGGATGACTGAACAAGATTGAGGTCCCAGAGCTGCTGAGCCTGCCCTACGTCCCCTCCAGTGTCGTTACCAGATACCACCATCCTACTGGCTGAAGTCTAACACGTGACTGGATTAAGGGTGCCTATTTGTTCTCGCCATTTTCCCCTCCATACCGCCATCTTGGATTACGTCACGGGAAGGAAGATGGCACCCTCTAGTGGCAGTACTGTGTACTAGGTCCATTGGGCTCTGGATCCCATGGTGAACATACTTGATTCTGGTACTGCCTCCAACTGTTTGAGTAAAAGCTGTTTAAATAAAGACTTTAAGTCCATACTATTCAGCACATGCTGAGTCCTTTTCCTACCATTTTCCCCCTCGAGCCGGCCATCTTGGATTATGTCACAGGAGGGGGTGGCAGGGCTCTCGGGTGGTGGTACTGTGTACTAGGTCATTTGGCCTCCGGATACATGGGGAACACACTTGATGGTGGTACTGCCTCTAATTACTTAAATAAAGACGGTTTAAATAAAGACACATGTCCATCCTATCCACCACAGGCTGAGTCCTTCTTCCGCCAATTCCTAAGAAGAGGTGGCGGTCGGATGACCGGTCAGTGGAGGTAACCCGCCATTTTCTTAGGTTAGTAGAGGTAGCTGTGGTGTGTTGCATTGTCCTGATGGAATTTGAACTTCCTGCCATTTCCTGGGGTGAGGGGAGGGGGGGGTTGGGTTACTTCCCGCCATGATGTCATTGCGATGTTGCCATATCTATCGCCACCAATTTGGATCCGCCATCTTGAATAAATTTAGGAACAATGGAGACTGGGACGACACTCTTTGTTGTACTACTTATAGATACTTAAGACAGTCCACCTGTTTCAGTCTTTTGAACAGGGAAGGCTACTACAAACTATCAAATGCCCAACTATATCAATCATTATGCCTGTAACATACTTGTCGTCTGAGGTGTTCATAATATTCATTCTGTGATTTATTGCATCCTTGGTGGATTGAAACAGTCCTGCAGGGGGCTCGTACCTATTACCTGTCAGTGGTTCCCCAAAGAGCGACACACTAGCTTTACCTGTATTTTGGCTAGAGCATCGATCTGTAAGATTTCTGTTATCTTGGGTCTTTGTCTTCCCCTTCTTTTAATGTAATGATGTTTGAGATTTTCGAGAGTCTGGGCAGTCGTCCCTGCAACAGATGTTCGTATAATAACGCTTTTATGTATGGTACAATGTGGTCCACTAGCTCTGATGCAACACCTCTGCCAGTATTCTATCAGGCCCTTATGCTTTCTTCATCTTTATCTTCAATACTGGCTACCGCACTTTCACCTAGGCAAATGGAATCTCAACACTATCATTCACATGCTGCTCTAATAATTCAGAGCGAAGACGTTGAGGGTATTCAGTGTCTTCCATTCTCATATAGTCCTGCAACAGAGTTCTGAATAGGTACTGCTCTGATGTCTCCCCATCCGTCGTCATCGTGCCACCGGATATTTTTAGGATTGATAATAAAGTAGGTGATCGAACCCTGTCTGTTGCAAGTTTGTGTGGAAATCCTGTAACGTCTGTTACCATTTGGTCCTTAATATACGGCTCCTATTTCTCTACTCTTGTTTGGTGCAGAAGATTTTTATTTTGTTGTTCGAGTGTTCGATATAAACTGCTTTGTCTTTCCGTTTCCCACAAGCATTTATGATAATATTTCCTCGCCTGCCTTTCTCTGAGTCTTAAGGGCTGTAGGATGGGACTCCAGGGAATTTTAAACTCTTCTGACACCCTGGCAAACGTTGGAATGGCCTTGTCTTGTGCCATCTGCAACGTTCGCACCAGTTCGTTCACTTTGGCCTCAACATCAAATTCGCTTCCTTGCAATAGTTATATCACGAATTCTGCCTTTAGATGTTCCCAGTCCACTTTGTTAATAAATACTGAATATGTGGCGCCCCTTATGTATTAGGAGTGTCTAGAAAGATGCATAGATGTGGAGCTGAAAGCAGAGATTTGTGGACACCGCCAGTTTGAAAAAAAAACCTTCTCTCGTCCCGAGAAATCGCTTCCCCGACTATCTAGCAAAGGTGATGCCGCAGATCGCTGGAAAACCCCGCTGTCAGCATATCGCCGTGTCCGCATTTTTTCGGGGCTGGAACCTGCAGAATGTTTTAAAGCGTAACAATCATCCCTACATTATCATATGAATAAAACTCACTGAAACAAAGAAACTACTGAAGCACAATACAGCTGGCCATTGTGGCCGAGCGGTTCTAGGCGGTTCAGTCTGGAACTGCGCGACCGCTACGGTCGCATGCTCGAATCCTGCCACGGGCATGCATTTAGGTGATGTCCTTAGGTTACTTAGGTTTAAGTAGTTCTAAGTTCAAGGGGACTGATGACCTCAGATCTTAAGTCCCATAGTCCACAGAGCCATTTGAGCCAAGCACAATGCACAACACAGTAGCAGTTTCGTTAGTACAAAAGCAATCCCAACGGATGTCTCATTACTCAGCTTAAGCATCCATAAAGGTTTCGGAGCTGCAAGTTTCATTCTGAGACAAGACAGTTGGCTTCAACAGCACTAATTAGAATATTTCTAGATAGCGATTTCACATTCAGCCCCATTGTGGCAGGACCTGGTCTAGTTCAAACGGGCCTCCGAACAAATAAGTTACTAATATCTTCTACGAATCTACTGTTTTTTGAACCACGTTCTGCTCTGCGGCTTCCACTAAGTTACTCATTCTGATGTTTGGTTCGTTTTGCCAGTCGTAACGAACATATTCCTGTACATATGTTGCAGTAATGACTATTATATGTCCTTGCATATATCTGAGATTAACCTCAACTTACCTCACATAAATGTCAGCGCACCCTGGATGACGTAGCTGTTTGCAGACTCTGCCAACGCCGCGTAAGCGCGTTAACTCCAGACCACTGCGCCTGTGCCCTTCAGTTCACCCCATATTGCTGCTGCTGAGAGGAACTGCATCTTCAAGCTTTTTGCCGCTGTCTTCTGTCTTAATCCTTTCATCATCTTCATGATCGTCCGTGATATTTCACTCGCGAAATTTTCGTAATCCTCGGACGCGTCTTAAATTCCGCGACACGAACTTATTACGTTTTGGGACAAGCATCTTACATTCCGCAACGTGCGTAATTCTAATTCGACTTTTCTACCCACAAGACACAGATTTCAGTCACATTTAATTCACAGTTCTCTTCTTGATTCTCTTCCCTAGCACTTGATGTCGAGTTGCAACTTCCATTCTCAACACCAGTTCTTAAAACGTTTCCCCATCTCAGGAATAATACATCGCCTATGCTATCCATAACGTTGCTTTGTTCACTGGAGTTGCCCGGCACAAGAAATGTTCTATTGCACGATGCCCTCTTGATATCTAACCACCATAAAAGTTTCTCAGCTTACCTACGAGTCCGTAGAAACTGGTATAGGCGAGTACGGCACAACTTGTCTGTAACACTTACATGCCAACAGAACAGATAGTCCTGTCACAGGAAAAGCCACGTATGACACTAATAGCGTGGCGATAGTGCATGAACTACACAGTTTCCCAACAACAGAACTTTAAAACTGTCACAAGGAGATTACGCACAAAACAACCGCGGACTATTGATACCAAAAATGGCCTAAGCATGCAGAAGGTGTTACCCTCCAAGAGGAGTTCTGGATTTGACCGTGTTTTCTCCTAACAGAAGAAAGGGCATCGAACTGTAACTTTGTAATAATTACAGCTGGAAGGTTGCAGTAAGGACAAATTTATCTATAATTTACAGTAACAGAATAGTGGTAAATAAAATAATATGGTCGCTAGCCTAATTAGGAATAATAACATGAAAACAGTATTTAGAAAGGATCTAATTTTACTATAGCAAAACGAACTTTCATTAATTACTGATCAGTCAAATGCAATGAACACACATAACTAGATGAACTACAAAGTGGGTAGTGGTAGTAATCACTTTCACAGACAAGCAGTCATAGAACTGCAATTGAGACCTTCTCTTTTATATATCACAGTAATTCTCTACCTTTAACTAATTCAGCCTAAACTTGTTTTTCAGAACCCACACAAGACAAAATATCACATGATAATAGCCCATCTTGATTAACACACATATACAGTACAAATTCAATAAGATAACACTGTATACAAGCCTTTTACATTTATTCTTTCAGTAATAATTTCAGGTTTCTCTGGCTGCGAAACAACTATTCAAACTGGTTTCTTTCTGATATAAAAGAATAAAATGTAATCCCATAAACTATCTTTTCATTATATGAGCAAACTATACACACTTTCAGATACAATTAGTCAAACACGTACCCGACTCATATGATAATAGTTGGTAGTGACTTCAATTTACCCTAGGTATGATGGCGGAAATACATGTTTAATTCTGGAGGTATGCATAAAATATCATCCGAAACTGTGCTAAACGCATTCTCTGAAAATTATTTCAAGCAGTTAGTTCATGAGCCCACGCGAATAGTAAACTGTTGTGAAAACACACTTGATCTCTTAGCAACAAATAATCCTGAGTTAATAACGAGCATTAAAACCGATTAAGGGATTAGTGAACACAGGGTTGTCGTAGCGAGATTCAATACTGTAATCTCCAAATCCCTGAAAAATAAGCAAAAATTATACCTATTCAAAAATGCAGAAAAGAATTCATTTGGCGCCTTCCTGAGAGACAATCTCTACTTGTTCCAAATTAATAATATAAGTGTAGACCAGATGTGGCTTAAAGTCAAGGATCGGTAACAACTAAGAGATTTATACCAAATAAATTAATGAACGTCAGGACTGATTCTCCTTGGTACACAAAACGGGTTAGAACACTCTTGCAGAAACAACGAAACAAACATGCCAAATTTAAACAGACGCAAAATCCCCAAGATTGGCCATCGTTAACAGAAGCTCAAAAATTAATGCGGACTTCAATGCGAGATGCCTATAACAGTCCCCACAACGAAACGTAGTCTCCAAACCTGGCAGAAAATCCAAAGAGATTCTGGTCGTATGTGAAGTATGTTAGCGGCAAGAAACACTCAATGCCTTCTGTGCGTGATAGCAATGGAGATACTATCGAAAACAGTGCTACCAAAGCAGAGTTACTAAACACAGTCTTCTGAAATGTCTTCACAGAAGAAGACGAAGTACATATTCCAGAAATCGAATCAAGAAAAGCCGCTAACATGAGTAATGTAGAAATAAATATCCTCAGAGTAGTGAAGCAACTTAAATCATTTAATAAAAGCAAGTCTTCTGGTTCAGACTGTATACTAATTAGGTTCCTTTCGGAGTATGCTGATGCATTAGCTCCATACTTAACAATCATGTACAACCGTTCGCTCGACGAAAGATCCGTACCCAAAGACTGGATAGTTGCACAGGTCACACCAATATTCAAAAAAGGTAGTATGAGTAATCCCCTAAATTATAGGCCCCTATCGTTAACGTCGATATTTAGCAGGATTTTAGAACATATATTGTGTTGGAAAATTATGAATTACCTCGAAGAGAACTGTCTATTTACACACAGTTGCCGACTGTTATGGCCGAGCGGTTCTAGGCGCTACAGTCTAGAACCGCGCGACCGCTGCGGTCGCAGGTTCGAGTCCTGCCTCGGGCATGGATGTGTGTGATGTCCTTAGGTTAGTTAGGTTAAAGTAGTTCCAAGTTCTAGGGGACTGATGACCTCAGATGACCTCAGAAGTCTCATAGTGCTCAGGGCCATTTGAACCATTTGACACACAGTCAACATGGGTTTAGAAAACATCGTTCCTGTGAAACACAACTAGCTTTTTATTCACATTAAGTGTTGAGTGCTATTGACAAGGGATTTAGATAGATCCTGTATTTCTGGATTTCCGTAAGGCTTTTGACACTGTACCACACAAGCGGCTCGTAGTGAAATTGCGTGCTTATGGAATATCGTCTCAGTTATGAGACTGGATTTGTGATTTTCTGTCAGAGCGGTCACAGTTCGTAGTTATTGACCGAAAGTTATAGAGTAAAACAGAAGTGATTTCTGGCATTCCCCAAGGTAGTGTTATAGGCCCTTTGCTGTTCCTCATCTATATAAACGATTTCGGAGACTATCTGAGCAGCCGTCGTCGGTTGTTAGCAAATGACGCTGTCGTTTATCAGCTAATAAAGTCATGAGAACATCAAAATAAACTGCAAAACGGTTTAGAAAAAATATCTGAATGGTGCGAAAGTAGCAGTTGACCCTGAATAACGAAAAGTGTGTGGTCATCCACATGAGTGCTGAAAATAACTCGTTAAACTTCGGTTACACGACAAATCAGTCTAATGGAAAAGCCGTAAATTCAACTAGAAACCAAGGTAATACAATTACGAACTACTTAAATTGGAAGGAACACGTAGAAAATGTTGTGGGGAAGGCTAACCAAAGACGGCGTTTTATTGGCAGGACACTTAGAAAATGTTACAGACCTGCTAAGGAGACTGCCTACACTACGCTTGTCCGTCCTCTTTTAGAATACTGTTGCGTGGTGTGGGAAGCTTACCACATAGGACTGACGGAGTACATCGAAAAAGTTCAAAGAAAGACAGCTCGTTTCGTATTATCGTGAAATATGAAAGAGAGTGTCACAGAAATGATACAGGATTTGGGATGGAAATCGTTACAAAAAAGGCGTTTTTCGTTTCGACGGAATCTTCTCACGAAATTCCATCACCAACTTTCTCCTCCGAATGCTAAAACATTTTGTTGACACCGACATACATAGGGAGGAACGATGACCACAACGAAATAAGGGAAATCAGAGCTCGTACGGAAAGATAAAGGTGTTCATTCTTTCCGCGCGCTATACGAGATTGGAATAATAGAGAATTGTGAAGGTGGTTCGATGAACCCTCTGCGGGGCACTTAAATGTGAATTGCAGAGTATCCATGTAGATGTAGGTGAAGATGTAGATGATAAATGTTGGATTACTTCCCCACTTAAAATCACGAATACTACAAAGGTCTGACACTATTTACACTGACAGTAACCTCTACAACTTCAGAGATAACTTACATTAAGCTTTCATCTTCAAACATAATCAAAACTAAATTTTTTATAATACCATTAGTGCGGCAAGTGAATTTTACTGGCAACTTTAATACAAATGAACATTAAAACACTTTTTCCCCAGTAATACTCTTCCCTTATTTCATATTGAAGTTCAGTTTGTGGTTAAGATTCAAAATAACCAAACACAAAGAGTCTCCTTTTATCTGCATATAAAACAAGTAACTTTTAGCAAGCACATTAAGTGCACTAGCATAAAACTTTTCCATACACACACTGAAAGCAATGTAAAGCTGTTAATACTTTCCAACAAGATTATATTTAAGTGCCTTTCTTTGTTTCTGCAATAGTTAATTTAGTTAACAACATATTATTAATTTATCATTAAATTTCAGGCACTCTTGGATAAATCAAAAATTTAACCAGTTCTTTTTAAAAAGGACACTCGGATTTCATCTCTTTCTAGGAGAGAATCCTACTTGGATAAGTGCACACGACATACTCATTGTTCAAACACAGTTTTTTAATATTAGAATTATAATTTCACCAAACCAAACACAAAAGTACTGGTTCATACAGTTATACAGTTCTAACCTCTCGTATGTGTGATGAAGTGGTTGCGCAATCGTGATGGTGAACATGTGGCGGTTACGTGGTCTCTCCGTTGGCATTAATAATCTCTTCTTACTGCTTGTTGTCATCGTTAATATCATTTTTAGAGCCTTTCCCAAAGCGAGAGCACCATTTTCAGCCACAAATTACATCCGAGGCCATTCCATATCAATTGCCTCGCTCGGCACCTGCGCTGTTCATTCATCGGTTATTGGCTGCCTGCTGACTACTGTGCTCTCTCGTTTGCCGCCCAGGGTGGCCGTCAAAACCACCTTTCGCTCGCACCCAACCACCACGGTTGAAGATGGCGAAAAAAAAAAATTTAAATAATAAAACATGATCTATACAAGGAATCTGATTACCCCTGTTAGTCATGAACAAAAAATAAATAAATTAGATAATTCAGTACAATTATTATATAGATGCGATAAATCACTTTAACGGGGTCAAATGAACAATAAAGTCAATATAATTCCAGTAAAGCTGCAAAAGTAAAAACAAGTTATTGTATGGGCCTACATAAACATCGCGCATCTGCTAGATGCCCACGAAATACGTAATTTTGTTTGGAAACTGACAGCCAATGAGAAAATAGGTGCAGTTTTCAAGCAGTAATAGCGGACAGCAGCAGCTGGTAATATACGTAATTTTATGGTAGCTAATTTTACTACACAAAAAATAAAATATGTACTCCCTCCAAAAGAAGTTACAAACAAACATTAAAATAAAATTATAATGAGCAGCAAAATATCTGAGAAGAATTTTGAAAGAAAATTACTAATTGAATTTCACTTTGGCGGGTTTTCAACACTGTCAACAAGACGAGATAATGGAAAGAATATTTATTGGAACTAAACAAAGCTGAGATATTGTGACAGTATTTATAATATAGATAATTTAACTAAAATTATCTTTAATTTTGAAATGAGAGAGAGCGTAATAACTTTCTTTTAATGTCTTAACTGTTGCTGCAGGCAATGCAATGACGTCAGCGGTGGTCCGCGCGGGCGATGTGTGAAGTGAATCCTGGTTCGTGGCGTGAAGATAATGATGGATCCTCCTGTTTCATTAACATTCCATTTACGGCAGTGGTCCACGTGTCTCCGTTGTAGTCGAATCAGCTGGCAGCACTGGCGCGATAATAGTAGCACCAGTGTGTGCGTTGTCATTTCGAGCGCGACATTTTTTTATTGTTAAAACTTTATTTATCACGCGGTACGGGTAGGTCGGAATTATGCACTGTCTTCAGTATTTACGATATATATCCGGTTAATGCCAATACTTCGCATAGTTCTTTCACCGTGTTGCCACAGGAAAACAGTCACATGTGTTTATCAGTATAACAGTCCGTTAAACATCAGTTCAATTTACGTCGTCGTCTCTAAGACAGTTCGGACAATAAAATAAATGTTTCTTCATCAAATCGCAGCACTGGTGTTTTACTTAAAATTTTGGTTTGTTCCACTTTCACAGTTAGTGTCTCCACACGACAATGGTGTCTGATTCATGGCTAACTGTCACAAGTTCACACAGTTTGTGAAATCGTCAGCGCGAACACTCGATATACTTTTCAGGTTTTACTGTTCACTTAATAATGCACGATCTCCTATTAACACAGCGGACGCACTGTAATTAATTGTTCCTCCACGTATCACCGTCTTTCACGCCCAACTTCGTCCCGTTTTTCCACCCGCGAACCGGCCGCGTACCACAACAATTCGCACGCTCTCTAACGATAGTCGTTCGCTCTCCCTCTGACACATTACTTCTGCTAGCCTAACCAAAGATTTACGAAGCATATAAAACCAGAACATTGATTTTCGTACAATATAAAATATAAAACAGTAGCAAAATGAATGAAGAGACAATGTGACGTATTAAAAAATAAAGAATAGTTGAAATAAATGATACATACGTACTATGACAAGGTAATGCATAAAAGAAAAAAATATTATCGACTTTCGTGGAAAGAAATGTCTTTACAAGGGGACTTACTCTTGGTTTTACTTGATATAATGCAAAGTCCCTAGGTATGAACTAGCTAATTCATTGTTATAAACAAACATATTTTTAAAAATCTCATCATTTAAACACATTAACGAGTCAACACAAAATATACATAATTAAATGCTATTGCCCTCCAAATAATACAAAGAACTTAACTCGCAAAGAGCAAACATTTCACACAACTCCACCCCTTTACAGTAGATCAAAGACCTTTCATAATAAAGAATATACATTTTCATTACTCAGACTTAATCAGTACAAATTATTTACAATATCGATTGTAGTGTTACAGTCATACCTTCCCACTCAAAACTACAAACGTTAAGGCTTTCTTAGTTTACCGACAGTTTCGCGCAACACCTGCATGACAAAAGTCATGTGATACCGTCTAAGATCTTGTTGGACATCCTTTTGCCCAGCTTAGTGTAGCGACCCGAAGTGCCATGGACTCAACACGTCATGGGAACTCACTTGTAGAAATATTGAGCCATGGTGTGGAGGTAGCGTTGAAACCTTCCCGTCTAATATTGGATGAACGTTTGCTTGCTGACTGAACGCTGCGTCTCTTAAAATCTTTTAACTGCTGCTCTGTCAAGACTACCTGCTGATTATTACGACGAAACATAAAATGTGTTGTCGCCGTGGCCCTCAGTCGTTACCTGAAATTATTAAGACTGATTCTTACCTTTAATTATTTATACTGGATCGCCATCTGACTGCTACAGCAAACTGTGGAATGAATATACTTACTTCTCTTTAACATAATTATAAGCTGCTGGTGGGGTTTCATAATACTTTGTGACTGGAATTCTTTAAGTTGAAGTTAATTTAGATTTGATAAAAGCTGAAGCTCAGTTTAGACTTTTCTTTTAAGATAACAATAAATTCCGTAAAGCATTTACGTGAATGATTTTGGGATAGAAAATTCTTAATGCATTTAATCTGGTAGAAGTTAACTATATTCTGAGAACGATCTTGACAAACAATTACAAGGGGCATAGTTCTTTACAAAAATTCTTAAAAACTAGCATTGCGCTACATACCTAATTTTCCATCAAAATTACATAACTATATTCTGAGAACGATCTTGACAAACAATTACAAGGGGCATAGCTCTTTACAAAAATTCTTAAAAACTAGCATTGCATGATGGTGGAAGTGCTCCCCTGAACTGTTGGATAAAATCCAACGGATGTATTTGCGCCCTGTCGTTTTTAAATGTTTTAAACTTTCTAACTGAAAGAAAATGTTTGTGATCAAAACTGTCATGTCTGTGTGTGTAAGTGTTGTCGTATTGTCTTGAATATGGATTCGGGTGTCTTTCTTCCTGGGTAAAATCTCTTACTCTCTGAAGTCTACCAACATTATATGTATTATGGATCTGAGGCATTTCGTATATGTAATTATGTAATAGGCGTATTTAAACTGTTTTAGCATGTAATTATCTGAACTGTTTCTTATTTAAATTGTTTTGTTAATTAAATTGCATTGTGTATTATTGAGAAAGAGCGGGAAACCGCGCATAGATACATTTTGAGAAAGAGCGGGTCGTTCTCAAACTGATAAAACTTTTTGTTGCGTGTGATGATTATAGACAATGTCCCGCAGAATAATTACTCGTTCTCAAACTGATAAAACTTTTTGTTGCGTGTGATGATTATAGACAATGTCCC
Organism: Schistocerca gregaria; assembly: GCF_023897955.1. Taxonomy (NCBI): domain Eukaryota; kingdom Metazoa; phylum Arthropoda; class Insecta; order Orthoptera; family Acrididae; genus Schistocerca; species Schistocerca gregaria. The sequence continues at coordinate 795,610,182 of NC_064922.1, read as the reverse complement.
GCAGAATAATTACTCGTTCTCAAACTGATAAAACTGTACAAAATACTGACGAGAGATTCTTTTCTGGAATAGGCAGTAATAATACGTGTGAAAACCCTGATTCTGAAACGTTAGGTGAACAGACATTTAATAACTGTAACAATATGGAAGCGTTTAACGAACAAGTAACTTCAGGAATGCCCACAGACAATGAAACGGTAGTGCAAAATAATTTGGCATTAAATGCAACAGACGGTACACAGTCACAAATTCCGCATAGTAGACATAACAGTTTCAGTAACGAAACCACTACAATGCAGTCAGACAGAGAGACTCCATTAAGCACTGATTTAGATTCAAACGGTACACAGCTACACAACCTGCGTAGCAGATCCAACAGTTCTCATGACCAAAATTCCGAAATTACGGAAAACGTGACGCAGTCACAATCATCTGAGGATGTTCAAATGAACACAGATCTACAGCCTTTAACAACGAATACAAATACACACAGAAGTCAATCCGAAACGGATCCAATAATGGCATTTTTGCTACAAATGAGTCAAGACATGAATCAAAACTTTAACAGAGGGTCACAAGAATTAGAAAAAAGGTCACAAGATCTAAAAAACGAAATTAAGGCAGAACACGCACACACAGATCAGAAATTAGACAACATGTACCAAAATCTAAAACACGAAATCAAAGTAGAAATTCAAACAGTCGCTGAAAAATGTTCACAATCAACACAAGAATTACGCGACAAAATTCAAGAAATATCCGATAACCAAGCAACATTTGCAGTTAGTATACGGGAAACAATGACAGAAAACTTTGCTAAACAAAACGCTCAGATTGATGAACGTTTTAACAATCACACAGAAAACTGTTTGATACGTCACCGTAAACTGGTGCGATCGCAGGATAAAGAACGAAAAGAATTACTACAAACAATCACTAAACAGCGTCAGGACGACAAAAAGAAAGTGTTTGCCCAGGGCAAAACATATGTAGACAATCACATACAGTCGATCTCGGAAGAAATCGAAACGGTCAAAGAAACAAATAATCAAATACAAGACAGGCTTACAGAAATCCAAACACAGACAATCGATGTGAAAACTTCTACAGACACTGAAATCCAGAATGTTAAAGATAAATTAACAGAGGACGTTCAGACACTAACTGACAAAATAGAACACATAGAAATTAACCATGACACAGAAAATTTAAAGGCAGATTTTAAGAAAGTCACCAAAAGCAACCGTAAATTACGAAACGAACTGACAAAAAAGATCAATGAACTCACTACAAGAATAGATCTTTTAGATACTAACAATGACGAGAGATCAGACGACACTGCACCAGTCCCAGTGCAACAGAACTCTAATAGTAATAACACGCCATTGACAAATATACAACAAACTATCACAGATCTAAAATCGCGTAATGATTCATTGCATCAGCAAATAAATTCTCTACAGCAAGAGATAGCGGACGCACAAGAAACCGCCGCACATAATCATTTTCAACAGAACACACACCGTTACGAAATGCCTCAGATCCATAATACATATAATGTTGGTAGACTTCATAGAGTAAGAGATTTTACCCAGGAAGAAAGACACCCGAATCCATATTCAAGACAATACGACAACACTTACACACACAGACATGACAGTTTTGATCACAAACATTTTCTTTCAGTTAGAAAGTTTAAAACATTTAAAAACGACAGGGCGCAAATACATCCGTTGGATTTTATCCAACAGTTCAGGGGAGCACTTCCACCATCATGCAATGCTAGTTTTTAAGAATTTTTGTAAAGAACTATGCCCCTTGTAATTGTTTGTCAAGATCGTTCTCAGAATATAGTTATGTAATTTTGATGGAAAATTAGGTATGTAGCGCAATGCTAGTTTTTAAGAATTTTTGTAAAGAACTATGCCCCTTGTAATTGTTTGTCAAGATCGTTCTCAGAATATAGTTAACTTCTACCAGATTAAATGCATTAAGAATTTTCTATCCCAAAATCATTCACGTAAATGCTTTACGGAATTTATTGTTATCTTAAAAGAAAAGTCTAAACTGAGCTTCAGCTTTTATCAAATCTAAATTAACTTCAACTTAAAGAATTCCAGTCACAAAGTATTATGAAACCCCACCAGCAGCTTATAATTATGTTAAAGAGAAGTAAGTATATTCATTCCACAGTTTGCTGTAGCAGTCAGATGGCGATCCAGTATAAATAATTAAAGGTAAGAATCAGTCTTAATAATTTCAGGTAACGACTGAGGGCCACGGCGACAACACATTTTATGTTTCGTCGTAATAATCAGCAGGTAGTCTTGACAGAGCAGCAGTTAAAAGATTTTAAGAGACGCAGCGTTCAGTCAGCAAGCAAACGTTCATCCAATATTAGACGGGAAGGTTTCAGCGTCTTTGATTCATAATCAAAACTTTTTTTTTTTTTTTTTTTTTTATTAACAATCAGCATCGGCTGCCGAAGACTTCCGGCATAAGATGTCAACCCTAATTCTGCCAACGGCATTGTGAAAAAGAGTGGAGGACCGGACAGAGAGAGGTTCAGGGCACCCTCTTGTCCAAGGGGCGGGAAACTGCCCTTAAAAGCGGAATAATCAGCAACGATCAACAGCATGAGGATGCAGAAGGCATAGAAACCACTGCATTAAAAACACATAACTTGTATCCACAGGGCATGTGGCCTGTAATTGAAGAAGAGCCATCATGATCTCTCCATTGGCAAAAGATTCCGGAATAGTCCCCAATTCGGATCTCCTTTTTAAAAATCTCATCATTTAAACACATTAAGAAGTCAACACAAAATATATATAATTAAATGCTATTGCCCTCCAAAAAATACAAAGAACTTAACTCGCAAAGGCGAGGTTACCATGAGAAGAAGATTGAATAACACACAGAACGATAACGTTACATGAGTCGGGGCGTGGAATGTCAAAAGCTTGAACGTACTAAGGAAACTATAAAATCTGAAAAGAGAAATGCAAAGACTCAATCTATATACAGTAGGGGTCAGTGAAGTGAAGTGGAAAGAAGACAAGAATTTCTGGTCAAATGAGTACAGGATAATATCAAAACCAGCAGCAAATGGTATAACGGGAGTAGGATTCGTTATGAATACGAAAGTAGGGCAGAGAGTATGGTACTGTGAACAGTGCAGTGATAGGGCTGTTCTTATCAGAATCGACAGCAAATCAACACCGACAACGATAGTTCAGGTATGTATGCCGACGTCGCAAGCTCAAGGTGAAGAGACAGAGAAAGAGTATGAGGATATTGTACGCGTAATACAGTATGTAAAGGGGGATGAAAATCTAATACTCTGGGGGGACTAGAATGCAGTTGATGCAGTTGTAGGGGAAGGTGCGGCAAAAAAGGTTACAGTGGAATATGGGCTTGGGACAGGTAATGGGAGAGGCGAAAGACTAATTGAGTTCTGTAATAGAAAATACTCTGTTAAAGAATCACAAGAGGAGGAGGTATACTTGGAAAAGACCTGGTGATACGGCAAGATTTCAGTTAGACTACATCATGGTCAGACAGAGTCAGAAATCAGATACTGTATTGAAAGGCGTGCCCAGGAACACACATAGGTTCAGATCACAATGTAGTAGTGCTGAAGAAGAGGTTGAAGTTTAAGACATTAGTCAGGAAGAATCGATACCCAAAGAAGTGGTAAATGGAAGTACTAAGGAATGACGAGGTAAGCCTCAAGTTCTCTAAGGCTATAGATGCAGCAATAAGGAATAGCTCAGTAAGCAGTACAGTTGAAGAGGAATAGACATCTCTAAAAATGGCCATCACAGAAGTTGGGAAGGAAATCATAAGTACAAAGAAAGTAACTGCGAAGAAATGGTGGGTAACAGAAGAAATACTTCAATCGATCGATGAAAGGAGGAATAACAAAAATGTTGAAGGAAACTCAGGAATACATAAACACAAGTCGCTAAGGAATGAAACAAATAGGAAGTGCAGGGAAGCTAAGACGAAATGATTGCAGGAAAAATTTGAAGACATCGAAAAAGAAATGATTGTCGGTAGGACTGACTCAGAAAACAGGAAAGTTAAAACAACTTTCGGTGACATTAAAAGTAAGTGTGATTACATTAAGAGTTCAACGGGAAATCCACTGTTAAAAGCAGAAGAGAGAGGGGATAGGTGGAAAACATACTTTGAAAGCCACTATCAGGCGGAAGATTTGTCTGATGTGATAAAAGAAGAAACAGGAGTCGATTTAGAAGAGATAGGGGATCCAGTATTAGAATCACAATTTAGAAGAGCTTTGGAGGACTTAAGATCAAAGAGGGCAGAAGAGATAGATAACATTTCATCACAATTTCTAAAATTATTGGCGGGAAGTGGCAACAAAACAACTATTCACGTTTGTGTGTAGAATGTATGAGTCTGGCGACATACCATCTGCCTTTCGGAAAAGCATCAAGAACATAATTCCGAAGACAGCAATAGTTGACAAGTGCGAGAATTAACGCACGATCATCTTAACAGCTCATGCATCCAAGTTGCTTACAAGAGTAAGATACAGAAGAATGGAAAAGAAAATTGAGGATGCGTTAGCTGACGATAGGTTTGGCTTTATAAAAGGTAAAGGTGCCAGAGCAGTTCCCGGTTAACATAACATAACATAACATAACACAATGACAGACGGATAAGGAGGACATCAAAACAAACAAGCAATGGCGAAAAGGACAAGTCTGCTAATATCAAATATCGACCTTAATTTCAGAAAGAAATTCCTGATAATGTACGTCTGTAGTACAGCATTGTATACTAGTGAAACGTGGACTGTGGGAAAACCGGAACAGAAGAGAGTTGAAGCATTTAAGATGTGGTGCTACAGACGAATGGTGAAAATTAGGGGGACAGATAAGGTAAGGTATGAGGAGGTTCTGGGTAATAGAAAAGGAATATGAGGAAAACACTGATAAGGAGAAGGGACAGGATGATAGGACATCTGTTAAGACATCAGGGACTGACTTCCATGGTACTAGAAAGAGCTGTAGAGGGCAAAAACTGTAGACGAAGACAGAGGTTGGAATATATCCAGCAAATAATTGTGGACGTGGGTTGTAAAGTGCTACTCTGAGATGAAGAGGTTAGCACAGGAGAGGAATATGTGGCGGACCGCATGAAACTAGTCAGAAGACTGATGACAAAAAAAAAAAAAAAGTTCCATAAATATTCGATAGGATTCATGACGGGTGATTTGGGCAGCCAGAGTTGTCATGAGTGTTCTTCGAACCAGTAACGAACAATTGTGGCCCAGTGATGTGGCGCATTGTTATCCATAAAAAATTCCGTAGTTGTATGGGAACATGATGTCCATGGATGCAAATGGTCTTCAAACAGCCGAATACAACCGGAGACCCACTACATTTCACGTAAACACAGCCCACACCATTATAGAGTCACCACCAGCTTACACAGTGCCTCGTTGACAGCCGGGGTCTATGATTTCAGAGGTTTCACCTGACCAAACCACGGTTTTCCAGTCTTCTAGGGACCACCCGATACGGTCGCGAACCCAGGTAACGCGCTGCAGGCGATGTCTTTATTCGCACGAACTAATGGCCGCTATCGTCAGGAGATCTCAAGTTGATTCCGTATTTCTAGATTTTCGGAAAGCTTTTGACACCGTTCCTCACAAGCGACTTCTAATCAAGCTGCGGACCTGTGGGGTATCGTCTCAGTTGTGCGACTGGATTCGTGATTTCCTGTCAGGAAGGTCGCAGTTCGTAATAATAGACGAGAAGAACTGAAGTGATATCAGGTGTTCCCCAAGGAAGCGTCCTGGGACCTCTGCTGTTCCTAATCTATATAAATGACCTGGGTGACAATCTGAGCAGTTCTCTTAGGTTGTTCGCAGATGATGCTGTAATTTACCGTCTAGTAAGGTCATCCAAAGACCAGCATCACCTGCAAAGCGATTTGCTGTATGATGTGGCAGGTGGCAGTTGACGCTAAATAACGAAAAGTGTGAGGTGATCCACATGAGATCCAAAAGAAATCCGTTGGAATTCGATTACTCCATAAATAGTACAATTCTCAAGGCTGTCAATTCAACTAAGTACCTGGGTATAAAAATTACGAACAACTTCAGTTGGAAAGACCACACAGATAATATTGTGGGGAAGGCGAGCCAAAGGTTGCGTTTCATTGGCAGGAGACTTAGAAGATGCAACAAGTCCACTAAAGAGACGGCTTACACTACACTCGTTCGTCCTCTGTTAGAATATTGCTGCGCGGTGTGGGATCCTTACCAGGTGGGATTGACGGAGGACATCGAAAGGGTGCAACAAAGGGCAGCTCGTTTTGTATTATCACGTAATAGGGGAGAGAGTGTGGCAGATATGATACGCGAGTTGGGATTGAAGTCATTAAAGCAAAGACGTTTTTCATCGCGGCGAGATCTATTTACGAAATTTCAGTTACCAACTTTCTCTCTCGAATGCAAAAATATTTTGTTGAGCCCAACCGACATAGGTAGGAATGATCATCAAAATAAAATAAGAGAAATCAGAGCTCGAATAGAAATGTTTAGGTGTTCGATTTTCCCGCGTGCTGTTCGGCAGTGGAATGGTAGAGAGATAGAATGACTGTGGTTCCATGAACCCTCTGCCAAGCACTTAAATGTGAATTGCAGAGTAATCATGTAGATGTAGATGCAGATGAAGATGTCGTACTGTTATCAAAGCTATTCGCGTGGTTCGTCAGCTGCCATAGCCCGGTTATGCTAGATTTGGTCACACCGTCCTAACGGATAGGTCCATCATACGCCACACATTGATTTCTACAGTTATTTGTTGCAGTACTGCTTGTTTGTTAGTAGTGGCAACACTACACAAACGCCGTTGCTGTCGGTCGTTAATTGGAAGCCGTCGACCACTGCGTTCCCTGTGGTGAGAGGTAATACCTGAAATTTGGTATTCTCCGCACACTCTTGACACTGTTGATCTCGAAATATTGATTCCCTAACGATTTCCGAAGTGAAATGTGCCATGCGTCTAGCTCCATCTATCATTCCGCGTTCAAAGACTGTCAATTCCCTTCGTGTGGTCATAATCACACAAATCATGTAACATCCTTCGGATTTTCGATCTTGGCTAACACTCAGCGGTAGAGCAATGAGATTATTATTTCTTATGTGTCGGTATCGAGGTTACAAACAGAACATTGATGAATTGAGCTCGCGACTTGAGAGAGATATTTTACTTCACCAAATGTCGTAATTAAATCGTTTATAATCGATGGTTTATCAGTTGCTATTTAAATATTAATTATAAGTTAAAATTAATTCCAGCCACAACAAAGTCCCTGGTTGTAATCTCAAATCCATAATCAGTTGTAGCAGTGTAATTAATTTCTAACGTCAAGGAGTTTCTATATGAGCGCCGAGCGCTTCAGTAAAATAATATCGCAGTACGTTATCTCTATAAATAATACTGTAAAACTTGAATTATAAATGCGTGAATTGACACGAAATGCTGGTTTATTACACAATATTAGTTACTTCCTAACAGAGCCGTGAGGAAGAAGCTTTCCCAGGTTTTGGGGAGAATTAGAAATTATATGCTTCGTAACTATCGCAAGTTCCATAGTCCATTACTTATTGCGAATGAAATTGTCTATCTGTGTTCACTTAATCTGTATGAAAAATCACTGGCTGTGCTGTGCGCAGTCTGTGGGTAGTTTGCATTGTTGTCTGCCATTGTTGTGTTGGGCAGATGGATGTTAACAGTGCGTAGCGTTGCGCAGTTGGAGGTGAGAGATGGCGGCGTTTTGAAATTTGTGAGACTGGATGCCATGAACTGTTATATACATTATGACTTTTGAACACTAGTAAGGTAAATACATTGTTTGTTCTCTATCAAAATCTTTCATTTGCTAACTATGCCTATCAGTAGTTAGTGCCTTCAGTAGTTCGAATCTTTTATTTAGGGTCAGTAGTGGCGCTCGCTGTATTGCAGTAGTTCGACTAGCCAAGATTTTTGTGAGGTAAGCGATTTGTGAAACATATAGGTTAATGTTAGTCAGGGCCATTTTTTGTAAGGATTTTTGAAAGTCAGATTGCGTTGCGCTAAAATTATTGTGTGTCAGTTTAAGCACAGTCTTGCATAATTTTTATAAGGGGACGTTTCATATGTCGACCCATAGCTGAGGATACCTCACTGGAATCTTCTGATTTTTTTCTTGTAGTTTGTGTAATTAGTGTAGCTTTTGTTTATTGCTAGTGCGTAATTATAGAGAGAATTTCCTTTGTAGTTGTAGTTTTTCATTGTTGTACAGTAAAACATTTGTGGCATGCATGTAGATTTGCAGCAAGTATTTCGCAGCTGCGCTTGCAATTAACGAGACATTATTTTCAGTGCTACGTTAATGTGTTTTCTTATTTTGCTCTTCAAATTGTGCTTTTCTGTGTTATCGTGTGAAATATTGTGACAATAATGGCGTGTGAAAAACGTAATACTAGGCTCCAAAGTAAACTGAGAAATTACAGTGAAGACGAAAGCAGTGTGTTAGCACCACCTACTAATGAATTAACTAATGTTCAAAGTAGTAATTTGGTAATTGTGCATAGGGTAATGGAGCGGGCTGCAAATAATGGTGTAGGTAGTGAAACAATTAGTGAACAGGGAAGCATTATCGATCGATCGGTCGGCAACAGCTCGCGTCAGGAATCCGTAATGACAGGACACAATCTTGCAAATACTGTACATTCAGGTTTTAAGTCCTCACCGTTTTCTCAAACAAGTCAAGACACATTTTCTGCTTGTCAAAATGTGAATGTTGCCGGTTCAAATGAACTGCCGAATAGTACTGAGGAACATGTTTCAGACACCAGTGCACTGTTATTACAGTTAATGCAACAAATGGGACAACGGCTACAAAAGTTAGACACAATGCTTGAACAAAATCAGAAACAAATGGGACAAAATCTTCAAAAGTTAGACACAATGGAAGAAAATCTTCGAACGTTAGACACAATGGAACAAAATCAGAGACAAACACAGCAAAAGCTTCAAAAATTAGACACAATGGAACAAAAGCTTCAAAAGTTAGACTCAGTGGAATATACGCTTGAACAAACACGTGAAGATTTAACTACTGAGTTACATAAAATCGAATCTAAATGTCAAACAGTCTGTAATGACGTAAAAACACAAATTTGTGAGCATTTCCCACCTATTTTTTCGCGGCATGAAAATATGTTACAGAATCATGAATTAGCCATAAAAGAACTGCAAACTGTTGTTCATGAAAATCATGAGACCTTGCAAGCTAAGACTGACTCAGTTGTATCTACCGATTCGGTTACGCAACTTGCAAAAACTCAGGAAAACTTAAAGGACACAGTAAAATTGGTTCAGAAAGACACATGGAGGAAATCAGTTCAGTATCAGAGAAGGTAGCTGAACTTTCGGATCACGTAAATAATTTATCTACGAAGGTAGATGATGATCTGAATGACACAAGACCTGTAGCCATCACTGACACAGAAGAGTATGAACAAATTAAGAAATTCAAACAAAATCAGAATCAAATTAATACGCAACACCAAAGAGAAATCCGGGAAGTTCAAGATCAGCTGACACAGGTAATACAGGAATTACGTATTTCAGAGGTCACTCGCGCTCCAACACGGGAAGAGGGACTTAGAAATACGGAAAAGCCATAAAATAATAACACAGGGCATTTCGGAAATCATGAAAGAAATTGGCAAGGTGCGCCGAATTTTGAGATGGAACCGTCGACACGACGTAACAATGACCGATATGCTACTCGCCGACACAATGATTTTGACTATAAGCTGTTCATTACTGCACGTCAATTCAAAACATTTAAGAATTCTGGCAACGACATTCATCCACAAGCGTGGCTCCATCAATTCTCTCATTGTTTTCCTCCCAACTGGTCATTGGAGCACAGGTTAGAATTTATGTGTGGCTATTTAGAGAATGAACCAGCTGTAAGAATGCGATCGGTCATTCACGATTGTCATAGTGAAGGAGAATTTTACCGTGCCTTCCTCTCAGCATATGGTTCTCAAGCCACATAAGACCGAGTAAAACATGGTATCATAATGATGAAACATTTCGAACAATACGAATTTTCCAATCTTGTGAAACATTTTGAAGACATGTTGCACAATAATCAGTATCTGTCAAACCCATACAGCCCCTCAGAACTCATCCGCATTTGCTTAATCAAATTACCTGAACATTTACAGCATATTATTTTGGCAGAACGTTGCAAAGACGACATTGAAGCTTTTCAGGGACTCTTACAAGAATTAGGAGTTGCCACTGACAATCGCGGGATGCGAAAACAGGAACACACCAAATACAGCTCACATCCATCGCAATTCCGCACTGAAAGAAATAATAACTGGACCCGACAAGACTATTCTTACAACGTAAATCGTGACCAAAACAGACACCACCCGTATGACAACCACTGGCAGAGTAATAGGTACAGAGAAAGATCGCATTTCCGTAGTAATGAATATAACAGAGACAATCATAGAAACAGACAATATGGCAACCAGAACTATTATTATCACGGGAGACAGAATAACTTCAGTCGCAACGGTCCACCGTGCAGTGATAATTCAGGGAGAAATTCTCCACCACTTAAGCGACACGAAAGAAACTATGGAATCTACCGACATGACGACAGACGATATGATCGTAACGACAGACCTGAATTGCATCAGAACTGGCGGGATTCAAACAGAGCAGGGCCCTCTCGATAAGGTGAATTTGTAGAAGTTAGATCTCCAAATCCTAATAACGACGCGCGCCAACAAAGAGACAGACAATGGCTCGCACGGCAGGCAGCCACGTGCGCGGGCTGCCTCAGAGAAAAATAACATAGACGCTAACCTTGAGAAAAATTCCAGTATTATTTACCGACGTATACTGCATGATAATTGCGTTCAGGCTGAAACTCTGAGTACTATGAAGAGTAAAGGATTGCACCACATTTCGCATGTAAAACCGTTTATTGAGAGATAATCTGCTTTTTAACTTTGTCTTTGCCATATAACTTTTCACTTTACATTACTAGTATGCTTTGTCAGACTTAGAATCTGTTAACATGCAACAATGTTTGAAGTTAAATACCCAGTCAAGAACCAAGATGGCTCTGAGCACCATGGGACTTAACATCTATGGTCATCAGTCCCCTAGAACTTAGAACTACTTAAACCTAACTAACCTAAGGACATCACACAACACCCAGCCATCACGAGGCAGAGAAAATCCCTGACCCCGCCGGGAATCGAACCCGGGAACCCGGGCGTGGGAAGCCAAGAACCAAGAGAACTTATTTCAACAGAAATTATGAATGCATTGTTATAGTGAACAGACGTCACAGTGTTGTTAGTTGTACATTCTTGCTTGTTAGTTGCACGATTACGTAACGACTATAAGGCTCACATACTTAGGTACAGCTAATGAGATTTTAATGCAACCTTTTGGTTTACTTGAAAATACATTTTGGATTTAAAGTACTATCTGTGAGATACCAGATGACACAGTGGTTAGTTTATGTGACAGCTACACGATTTTATCACGACGCTACTAATGAGTGGCAATTTACAATGTTGCTTTTGCGGTGTTTCTGTTTTATATCTGCACAGTTTTTCTGAATTCTTCTGGAAAGTAAAACATGTTTTAGTAGTAACTTTGTGGTATTGCTACAATGAGACAGCCTTTTTCGTAGCACAACAATACGTTACAGTATAGTACTTTCTTGATCACGGTAAGGTCGTAATAACTACGATATCTATACGCATAGCATTTCACTTTTGTTTATCATGAGGTAAGTACATTGACTTCTGCAGAACTTAGCTTTTGGAGGATGATAACTACGACACTTCCACAGAGATTATCTTACAACAAGACGCACAGTTTAGCGCTACAGTACACGTATTTGAGTGATTAATTTTGTACTTAAAACATTTATTTTTAAAGATATTTGAAGTACAATGATGAAAAGGTTTTCCGTGATACATTTCATTCCATTGCTGTAATCTGTAACACCTGAGGGTATAATTACATTAATCCTCAGGGGGGTACACGCTTACTTTGTGTATCATGTGTTTGGCAAGCACAAGGAGCCCTAGCTAATATGGTATTTGCTTATATAACTTTACACATCGGTACCATATTTCTCTAACACATAAATTACACAGCCATCTGTTTATTTGACCGAGAAACAAACATCTTTTTACTACATCAGTGACAGATGTTTACGTATTTACACCGTTGGATAACTTCACACTTATGAAATTGTATTTTGTCTGTACTTTGTGAACAGTTCATATTTTTTTGGAACCATTGTGATACTATGAGAGCTTTGAATGATGTATTTGGTATGGGATCATGATTTTTAAAGTACGTTTGAGGTAGATGACACTATTGAAATGAGCAGAGAATATTTTTTAGGTTTTTAAGTTATTGCAGAAAGCTCTGATGATTTTGAGATTTGGCTGAGGTTTTATGATGTTATGATGACGATATGTATTATGCTGTTGCGGTATGCTTATGATCAATAAGCTGATGATATATGAGTTATTTGATTATGCTACATATCTGTTATGATGAAATATTGAAGAAGTGTCGACAAATAATGTAAGGAATAATGAGTAGTGGTTAGGGACTCTGGTTTGTGGAAAAGGTTGTTGGAAACTAAGAATCGTACTTTAAGAGTTATGAAATGTATGTAAATGCGTGAATGTATTACAATGCCGACAAAAATTTTTTGGACACTGTTATATTTATAGGATTTTATTTTCTACACATTTGTAACGGAAATTCTCAACCTGTGAAAATATTTTTATATGAGACTGTCAAAGTAGCGGAAACTGCTGTCGTAAATATTTCGGTAAGACAGTTAAGTGAACACCTGCACGTAATGCGTCGTGGGCACCCAGCTGCGCGACAGCCACCTGACAAAAGAAAGCCATTAGGTGAAAAAAAGAGGCCATTATCCTCGCTATTGACATTCCTGTGTAGAAAGCATCGCAAAAACGACACGCTCATTACTTGGAAAGATACTTAAATGTGCACACCTGATAATGACAAGCGTCTTTCTACGAGAGTTGCGAGAATTTGTACTAACTTATGAAACCTCACATGACTATTGAATGATATTTTTGTGCTTTGCCTTTCATAGTTGCTTATTTCATTTGAGATCTGGTTTCCAGCTGTGTTGCAACATTGGTTTTATAAAATAAAATTAACTGCATTTGCTAATGTGAACACTTTCTGTCAACAGATCTATTAAATAATCATTTTATGATCCACGTTCTTCGAAAAAGGAACAGTTGGAAAGGAAAGCCCAATAATAAGGGATTAATAACAGTTACTGCATACTTAATTTTCTTTTCAACTACTTGGTAATATCTTTTCTAGAATTAGTTTTGTGGTGAACCACTTTAATGACATAGATATTAATATGTGAATAGACATTTCCCTTTTCTGCATTGTTGTCTTTACTGTCATATCTTTTTCGGCTTGAGCTTTGTCATGTTTAGTTATAAGTTATTGCATTTGCTGCTGCTGTTTGCCAGGCATAGTGTTACTGAATTTCACTTTGTATTACTCTGTTAAGCCAGTTTTACTACTGATTTATTTTTCTTGTTCCTACACATTGGCTTATATTAGTGATAATGTTGCATTTGCTTTGATAACTTATATAAATATTGCAGCTTGCTTTGCCACTTTGCATTTTTTTTTCATTGCTGCTTGTGTTACTTGTTTTGTGCTGCTGCATTGCCTCGTCCCTTAGTTTAGCATCTAAGCTCAGTAGATTTAAGTTAGCTTAAGAGGGGGTAGGCTATATAAGAAACTAACTATGATGAATTGGAAGAAAAGCATTGAGAAGCTATAAGAAAATGGTTTGGCCAAAAAAGTAGTGTACAGTGGAGAAAAACTATTTTTGAAAGAGGATGTAAACAGAATACAAAAAGCATGCTTGGATAGGACTTTTTTTTTTTGGCTGGAGCAAATGTTGAAATAAGAGGGATGATCTATGGAGTGAAGTTTTGGGTTGGACTGTAGTACCAAATGCTACACTGAAAACAAACCCTGTCTTGTATTTTTGTGTTATTACACTATGTGAATTTGTGTTTTTCCTGTCTGCATGTGTTTAGCTAATAAGTTACATTTCACTGCACACGTTTCTGTTGGTCATAGTATATGGACAATATGTGAGAAGTAGGGACTGTTAGTGTTTGCACATGTGTTAATAATTCAGCAAGGGACTGGATAACAGCATTGCTGGTTCTAAGGACAATTCCAAAAACTTTATGAGTGCACAAGTGGTGGATATGGACTTGCTATATTATCCACAAGACTCTTCAATGGTGATTGTGCACCTGCACAGTCACAACAGATGACTGCTGGCAATGTCTACCAGGACTACAGTGGGTCTGCACCTCTGGTGGCCCACCAATACCACAATCTCTACAAGGACTACAGTGGGTCTGCATCTTTGATGATCCGCCAATACCATTATTTCTACAAGGACTGCAGTGGGTCTGCACTTCTGGTAGCCCACCAATACCATAATCTCTTCCAGGACTACAGTGGGTCTGCTCTGTGATGAGCTACCTACCAATAGTCTTCAACTTTGACTGACTCTGCTAGTGGTTTGCTCTGTTGTGGCCCATTACCTGTCTGCATGTCAAGAGTCAGCACTGTCTTTCCGTTGGAAGGACAACACTACTTCTCCAAGACTGCATGGAAATCTACTACTTCCGTGTGCATTCTCGTTTACTGCTCAGAATTTGAGAAAAAATCTGCAATTTTACTGTGTTGAATGATCAAGACTGTCTTTATGGACTGTGAGAACATTTTAGCTTTTGACCAACATTGTATCAATAAGTGTGTGTATTTGATATCTATGTTATCGTAATTATGAAATTTTTTTCAACGCTGTATTGGCCAGTGCCCAAAACAATATGTAAAATTTTTTGTGGGGAGCATGGGGGCTATGTAAGTGGGCTGTTTAGGTTTTATTATTGGTAACGCTACATAGCTCTCTGTATGAAAAATCACTGGCTGCGCTGTGCACAGTCTGTGGCTAGTTTTCATTGTTGTCTGCCATTGTTGTGTTGGGCAGATCGATGTTAACAGCGCGTAGCATTGCGCAGTTGGAGGTGAGCCGCCAGCAGTGGCGGATGTTGGGAGAGAGATGGAGGAGTTTGGAAATTTGTAAGACTGGATGTCATGAACTGCTATATACATTATGACTTTTGAACACTAGTAAGGTAAATACATTGTTTGTTCTCTATCAAAATCTTTCATTTGCTAACTATGCCTATCAGTAGTTAGTGCCTTCAGTAGTTCGAATCTTTTATTTAGCTGGCAGTAGTGGCGCCCGCTGTATTGCTGTCGTTCGAGTCACCAAGATTTTTGTGAGGTAAGCCATTTGTGAAACATATAGGTTAATGTTAGTCAGGGCCATTTTTTTGTAAGGATTTTTGAAAGTCAGATTGCGTTGCGCTAAAATTATTGTGTGTCAGTTTAAGCACAATCTTGTATAATTGTTCAAAGGGGACGTTTCAACTGTCCTAACGGATAGGTCCATCATACGCCACACATTGATTTCTACAGTTATTTGTTGCAGTACTGCTTGTTTGTTAGTAGTGGCAACACTACACAAACGCCGTTGCTGTCGGTCGTTAATTGGAAGCCGTCGACCACTGCGTTGCCTGTGGTGAGAGGTAATACCTGAAATTTGGTATTCTTCGCACTCTCTTGACACTGTTGATCTCGAAATATTGATTCCCTAACGATTTCCGGAGTGAAATGTGCCATGCGTCTAGCTCCATCTATCATTCCGCGTTCAAAGACTGTCAATTCCCTTCCTGTGGTCATAATCACAAAAATCATGTAACGTCCGGATTTTCGGTCTTGGCTAACACTCAGCGGTAGAGCAATGAGATTGTTATTTCTTATGTATCGGTATCGACGTTACAAACAGAACATTGATGAACTGAGTTTTCGACTTGAGAGAGATATTTACTTCACCAAATGTCGTAATTAAATCGTTTATAATCAGTTGCTATTTAAATATTAATTATAAGTTAAAATTAGTTCCAGCGACAACAAAGTCCCTGGTTTTAATCTCAAATCCACAATCAGTCGTAACAGTGTAATTAATTCCTAACGTCAAGGAGTTTCTATATGACTGCCGAGCGCTTCAGTCAAATAATAT
Organism: Schistocerca gregaria; assembly: GCF_023897955.1. Taxonomy (NCBI): domain Eukaryota; kingdom Metazoa; phylum Arthropoda; class Insecta; order Orthoptera; family Acrididae; genus Schistocerca; species Schistocerca gregaria. The sequence goes on along the minus strand of NC_064922.1, from coordinate 795,593,916 downwards.
CGCAGTACGTTACCTCTATAAATAATACTGTAAAACTTGAATGATAAATGCTTGAATTGACACGAAATGCTGCTTTTTTTTATTTTTGTCGTCAGTCGGGTTTGTTGCGGCCCGCCACGAATTCCTTTCCAGTGCTTACCTCTTCATCTCAGAGCAGCACTTTCAACCTACGTTCTCAATTATTTGCTTGACGTATTCCAATCTCTGTCTTCCTCTACAGTTTTTGCCCTCTACAGCTCCCTCTAGTACCATGGAAGTCATTCCCTCATGTCTTAGCAGATGTCCTATCATCCTGTCCCTTCTCCTTATCAGTGTTTTCCACATATTCCTTTTCTCTCCGATTCTGCGTAGAACCTCCTCATTTCTTACATTATCAGTCCACCTAATTTTCAACATTCGTCTATAGCACCACATCTTAAATGCTTCGATTCTCTTCTGTTCCGGTATTCCCACAGTCCATGTTTCACTACCATACAATGCTCTACTCCAGACGTACATCCTCAGAAATTTTTTCCTCAAATTAAGGCCGGTATTTGATATTAGTAGACTTCTCTTGGCCAGAAATGCCTTTTTTGCCATAGCGAGTCTGCTTTTGATGTCCTCCTTGCTCCGTCCGTCATTGGTTATTTTACTGCCTAGGTAGCAGAATTCCTGAACTTCATTGACTTCGTGACCCTCAATCCTGATGTTAAGTTTCTCGCTGTTCTCATTTCTACTACTTCTCTTTACCTTCGTCTTTCTCCGATTTACTCTCAAACCATACTGTGTACTCATTAGACTGTTCATTCCGTTCAGCAGATCATTTAATTCTTCTTCACTTTCACTCAGGGTAGCAATGTCATCAGCGAATCGTATCATTGACATCCTCTCATCTTGAAATTTAATTGCACTCCTGAAACTTTCTTTTATTTCCATCATTGCTTCCTCGATGTACAGATTGAAGAGTAGGGGCGGAAGGCTACAGCCTTGTCTAACACTCTTCTTAATACGAGCACTTCGTTCTTGATCGTCCACTCTTATTATTCCCTCTTGGTTGTTGTACATATTGTGTATGACCCATCTCTCCCTATAGCTTACCCCTACTTTTTTCAGAATCTCGAACAGCTTGCACCATTTTATATTGTCGAACGCTTTTTCCAGGTCGACAAATCCTAAGAAAGTGTCTTGATTTTTCTTTAGCCTTGCTTCCATTATTAGCTGTAACGTCAGAATTTCCTCTCTCGTGCCTTTACTTTTCCTAAAGCCAAACTGATCGTCACCTAGCACATTCTCAATTTTCTTTTCCATTCTTCTGTATATTATTCTTGTAAGCAGCTTCGATGCATGAGCTGTTAAATTGATTGTGCGATAATTCTCGCGCTTGTCAGCTCTTGCCGTCTTCGGAATTGTGTGGATGATGCTTTTCCGAAAGTCAGATGGTATGTCGCCAGACTCATATATTCTACACACCAACGTGAATAGCCGTTTTGTTGCCACTTCCCCTAATGATTTATTACACAATATTAGTTACTTCCTAACAGAGCTGTGAGGAAGAAGCTTTCCCAGGTTTTGGGGAGAATCAGAAATTATATGCTTCGTAACTATTGCCAAGTTCCCTAGTCCATTACTTATTGCGAATGAAATTGTCTATCTGTGTTCATTTCCTAAATAGTGTTAACTTCAGGTTATCTACTTAAAAGTCACTTCTGTGTAATATATGCAAGTCGTCTTTCTGAATTCTAAGTAACGTAATATTTGAAGTCAAAGTGTCGTTTCACTGCGTCATAGTAGATCGCAATAATCAGTTCCGAAAAAAACAATCTAATTGCGCCTACATATACGAGGATTCAAAAGTATGTCCTGCTTCGGCTAACTCTCGTAACGTAGTGACAATGGACTGAATTATCCTTAGCCATTACTCACGAATCTCAAAGAGTACTCACACGCAGTATTCTTTGGGAACGTTGGTTCAACTTTTCGAATTTTAATTATAATGATTTTGAGATTTACTATGATTTTTAATTTTGAGTTTGATTTTACTCGAATCCTATCTTTCTTTCGTATGTTAATAAATTACTAAGTATTAGATTCCTGATTCAGTTACTGGTTAATATCCAAATAATAGTGTTAACTGGAAATTTGTTTGCTTGTTCATTTTTCATAGAATTTGGAACTTGTTTTTTTGGAAATTTTGGAGCTAATTTTTGATTTTCATTTCTCGTCCGAGGAATTGGCATTTGAATCACCTGAGTACAAATGACAGCTCCGCCAGTGCATTCCCCAGTTACACCTTGTCTGTTAGATGTTACCGCCATCTTATATGTACATATCGCTATCCCATGACTTCTCTCGCATCAATGTATATCGAAGGATCGACTGTCAAGAAGCCAGATACTGATTTTTGTGTACAACGATGACAACTACAACAACAAAAGATGAACGATATGGATTTTGTTTGTAGGCAATATAAACGACCACACATGAATATCGTCCAACGATGACATTAAAGGTAATTCCACTTTCCGTACCTATCATCGATGCCTTCGTCCCGGACAATTCCATGTGATGTATATGTCGCAGGTGGCAGTTCGTCTCTGCCGTAGCCGGGGTACACTATATCTCTTAAGAAAACTTACAAAGTCTCACAAGGAAATTTTATGTTACGTAAGCACTCATTGTGGAAGTTCAGGTATTGCAAAGTATACAGTGTCTCCTCGTCGGCCTTCTCTTTTATTTCAATGATTTCTGTTATCATTCGATGTTCTGCGTGTGAACCGACGGATCCTTAGAAGACGAGAATTCCACTGAATGGTTCACAGATTCATGGTCAAATCCTTACTTCCTCAAAACATTGTACGATTTCCAGCCCTCTGTGATTACTTTAGTTCTGGGCAACATAAAGTTCTTAATAAGTGGCACTAATGTTCGTTTACTCCTGGAATACACTTTAAGAGTGAAAAATTTACCAAATTCTCTTTCTATATCTCCAAACAAACAAATTTGTTCAGATTCGTTCCTGAGAAGTCTTCCTTTCCCTTATTTTAGCATATTTTGTTTCATTTTATATACGTTTTTGGAGCTGTGATGTGGGCTTCATCTATTTCTACCATTTTATTGTGACCGTCTACAGATGCACTGCGGTTAGTAACAATTACATAACATAACTCACAACACAAACCGTGGTAATCACGAACTAGATTAATCGGTAATACAGTTTCTGAAGCTATGTTTTTCAGCGTGTGTTCTGTAATCAAGCAGGAAACCAAGAGGATACTGCGCAGTATAGTCAACTTACAAGTACCGAACCAAATCTTTTTCTTATACTTGTTATTTCCCGACATTTGATGCAATATAACTGTAATGGGGAGACAAAATCGCTATTTTTTTAAACGCTGCTTAACACTCTTCTGCCGTTACAAACTACCCAGTTTCTAGTGTTGTGAATCGATAGCAGATGATAACCCCAACAGAATTCGAAGCAATTTTCCACAGTACTCAGTCTAGGAATCAAATCACGGCACGTGAGAGCAACTCCATTCCAATGTGTACTGGCTTGATCATCTCTATAAGACTACTGAAATTAGAATTCAGTTGTCAACGAAAGTCAGTCACGAACAGTCGCAAAACTTGAAATTTTTTTGCAAGCGTATGACACGTATAGACACACTGCGAAACTATACTTTATTGTATATATGGAGCGCAGAAGCATATTAAAAACTAAAATGAAGTCGACGTTCGGAGTTAATTACTGCGCTGTACCTTATAGAAGCAATATAAAATATCTCCAACACTGTACTGTAAAAGCCGTGTCTACTTTTTAATGTATCAAAATGTGTCTGCAATCCACAATGAATTTTTTGAAACGACTTACAATTAGCACAGTTACATTGTATTGGCGTTTTATTATTTTATTTTGATATTAACACGGCACGAAACATTACTTTAACGTCGTATTGAAAAAGTCGCTTGAAGTGAAGTTCTTTGCCGCATATTATATGTCGTGGCTGTAAACAAAATCAATATCTGGCTCCGTGACTGTGGCGCTTTCGATACATATCGCTTGCAATCGTTCTTGGAAATCATAGGATTCTCTTAATGAATCGGCGCTTAGGGTTTCCTCCTAACTGTTCTCTGTAGATCCCGCTTTGATTTTATCCCTTAAAGTGGTTCTTACAGTGCAATGGATTTGTTCATAGATGTAAGTATGCGACCTGTATTTATGAACTGGTAGAGGGTCTAATCTATATCAAATAAGTCCCGGGATGCCATTATAGTGCATTTATTAGCAAACACCGTTAAACAGCTTACAATTAAATATCTGGAAAAAAATCAGCATAAAAGTTGCTGGAAATCGTAAACATGGTTACGACGGCTTGTACAGAGAACAGCCACAGTCCTATCGCTCACCGAGGAGACTGCCGCGCAGCAGAGATCTCTTTCATACTTTGTACAATGTAATTCTCCAACTAGTCGTACGTGATCAGTAGCTGAATGATTTTCATTTGTTTTTAGTTTTGGCGGCTTTACTGCATAGTGATATTATAATAACAAAACTTTGATGACAGCTTGGGTCCTCCTAGCATTTAGTAAGTCAAAGGTGGACTTTAATTATTAATATCCATTAAGGAAAATTGTGAGTTTTAAGTCTGAACGTACGTGGTTCCCACAGGTATAGATCATTATACAAGGTTATTTCTCATAGCTCGCTTACAACTCCTCACACTATTGATTCGCTACTGCACCATATAGCTCCTCAGTTAACCAGTGCCTGCATGGGAAATAGCTTCTCACTCGCTGGCACTGTGCTCAGTAGGGACGCTTAAAAGAGTGAATTACTTGTGTGAACTGTATCGTTCTAATAACATGTAAAATTTAGAAAGTAAAATGTTCTCCAAAATAAAAAGAACCTGACGTGCTCCAGTAGGGCACACTGGTATTTACACAGTATTATGTCAAAGGAGGTGGCTCAGATATGTTGCATTAACGTATATTCCTTTCTCGTATTCCTACAACAGGGAAAATTTTTTATACTGCTGTTGCGCCCATGTTTTTCTGAAATCTAAATTATTGACTAGAAAATGGTGGAAAAATGAAAAAAGGTGTTACGATCGATGATATCACTCTAGTTGATGTATATGTAATATTATGTAATTCGGCAGCAAATAAATCGATTAGTATTGCGGATCTACAATAGGCATTAGTCCCTTAAACGACTATCACTGCCACAGTTTTGGACCCCAAAGAAACTATATTCATTCTTAATGCATTTCTCACACCATGTGTAATTTTGTGGAGTAATTTGAAGCCTTTTGCTGCATTTATGACCCTTCTTGGAAACAGATTCCCCTTCCAGAGGCATATCTGAGTTTCAAACATTAAGAAAAAGAAGTTTGCTTTGACTGTAATTAAATATCACGCTCTTTGGGCGAATTCGCTCAATACATTGCAATGGACGTCAGTGTTAACAATTCAACTATACACTAAGGTGCTAATAAAGTCGAGGTTTATTTTGTAATTGACAGTGACACTCAATCTAAATGTTAATCCATTACTACTGAACTAAATTACTGAACTAAATGTGGCAATTGCAGTTCATTATCCTATAAACGAGCAAAGTGTACCAGCTGCAGGGATGGAATACAAATGCTTTACTGTTAATTACAAGTTTCAGAACTTGTTTACCTTATATCTTTAGGTTCAATCCATCCAAAACTGCAGAATAAATATAGTTGCAATAGCAACAAAGAAAAAACTGTGGATAAGGGATAAAGGAGTAAATTACATTCGTACAGTATACTCCATCAAAAAATGATAAATTTCAGAAACAAAATTATGAACGTCTAATGTCAATAGAGTAAAATGAAAGAGTAAGGAGTATAACACCAGGGTGCTATGCTCATTTGAATATCACTGGGAAATATTTTAAATCGAATGGATAGATCATACAATTGTAGATCCAGTGACTACAAATACAAAAATGTTAGCGAAAGCTGTTTTGAGCAGCTTACTGAATTGGATGCTGTAAGATTTCACCTGGAAGCAATGAAATTAGTACTACTGGGATTTTACATGCCATCGATATCAAATATTTCAGGTTTCTTCAAGCAGCTAGAGAGATAGTTAACAACATTATGAAGGCTTTAATGGAGACTCACTGTTAGGTTATTAAAAACATTGATTTTATATTACATAATGTTGATAGAGAACAACTGTAGCTGGTGAAGTCCAAATTATTTCCCACATTAAAACTTTTAACGAGCACTGAATTCCTTAGTGTACCCACACTTACCAAATTACTCTTAGACCCTAACACAGGCTGTGATTCTTACGTAAAAGTTACAGTAAATTAAGCGTAGGTTTGTGTGGTCGTTGTCAGAGTCACTAAAATTCTTCAGGATGTATGGCCGTATTAGCAATATGTAAAATTCTCCGTTGTTTCGGCCACTGTTGCAAATTGTTTTCCTCATCGTATTTTGATGACAACAAGAAACCCTAAGGAGGAACTGCAACAGTAGGAGAAACGTCGGAGAATTTTACATTTTGAGAACGCGGTCATATAGCCTGAAGAATTTTATTGGCTGTCTCACCTCCATGGTCAAATAGTGATAACAAAACGAGCCAAGGAGTTAAGTGCAGAACATAAAAGAAAAGTTGTACGTATCGAAAAGTAACCAGTGACTTGTTCGCTGACTTTGTAAACGACATGCAAGAAAAAAAAATTGGAAGTTTCTTCCAAATTATCCTTGAAGAAAAGTTCAGATCCTTTTTTACACATATATTTCTTTATCTTTTATAATCTTTGTTTCTACAGACAATAAGGCAAACAAGGACAGAGCAAAAATGGAATGAGAAGGGGCGAAAAACAACTGGCAGTACAATGACTTCCAACAATAGGAATTCCTAAACGTAAAGGCTATTTCTATATCATCATTCATTAAATCTAACATTAGCATTATTCAGTTTCAACAGCAGTACCTGATGAAATTAGTATTTCAATAACCAATTATAGAGCTTGACTTTAAATATAATACAAAGGAAAAACTTACCAGTGGGCCAGTACTGTATTAAAAACTTTTAGTTATCTGCATCTATGAGGGGCGTTCAGTAACTAAAGCAACAATTTTTTTCTGAAAGCAGGTCGGTTTGATTGAAAATGCAATACACCTTATTATTCAGCACTCTTTTGTTTGCAAATCCCTATTTTCAATATGATCTCCCTTCAATGGGACGGCCCTAAGCCACCTTATTTTGAAGACCTCTGTGCCTGCATGGTAGCTCTCTACTGGTTGACGTCGGAGCCAACGTCTTTTTGCACCCGTAACCTCCCTATCATATTGCTTCATTGGGCCAAACAGCTGGAAGGTGCGAGATCTGGCGTGTAGAGTGGATGAGGAAGAACAGTTGATTAAAGTTTTCTGAACTCCTCTCCAGTGGACTAGTCGAGTTGAGTAGCGACGCGTTTGATTACTGTCCGTCGATCATCACGAATGAGAGTGTCCACACGTTCCAGCTTTGCAGGAGTTACAGCTGTGTACGGCCTGCAGGCACGCGGAGATTGGACAGATTGGCGGGACGTTGTTGCGGTTATGTCGGACGCCTCGCTCCACGACTCACCGTATCTTGTTCACTCCCAGGTCTTCCTAAACAATCTGCAAGCGCCTATGAATATCTGCGGTGCTCTGATTTCCCCCAAAAGAAACTCAATGACAGCTCTCCGCTTGGAAAGCACCTACTTTACAGACGTCAGTTTGAAGGCTACGGATAGTGCCGCTTCCTATCGAAACTTCATGGAACTATGAGGGATCAAGCGGGAATATTGCACGATTCCCGAAAAATAATTCCACTTTTTTTTTCAACCGAAATTGATCGAGCAAAGAAAAAGTTCGCATTACTTACCGAAAGCCCATTGTACTTAAATACTTCGCAAGCCACAGCACAGTGTGCGTTGGAGGATATGTCGTTCCAGTATTAACGATTTACTTTGTTATACCGTCCATGTACTGAGCGAGGCTACAACAACTGCATACCTTTGTATGTGCATAATCTGTCTTATCGAATTTACGTGATCCGTACAGCACATATCCAATGTTAACAGCATAGTGCTCGTGCAGTTTTCTTCGAATGAAGTTCCTCTAACTTTACCCAACTACGTTTAATAAAAAGTCCTTCGAAGGATTTCCATTTAATTTCCCCGATCTTTTCTGTTACAGTTTCACATGGATTAAATCGACCTGTTAAGATTGTATCAGTGATTCTCTAAATTCTTTCAACGTCTGTTGTCGTGCCTACATGTTGAGAAGTCAGACACTGAACTAGAATTGTTCCCACCAGGGACTTTTGCTCGCTTGTGATTTTCGTTACACTTGCAATGGAATTTTCTCAAAACCCTTCGACAGTTTAATTCTTCCAGTCTGCTTCCCTAATACTGATTTAGCGTGATTGCATATCGCTTCTTAGTATAGCACTGAAATACTTAAACAATGTAATATACCAAGATGTTCATAACCGATCTTGTAATCAAATACTATCGAGTTCTTTCCTTTTGTAATATGAATTAGCTTACATATATCCACATTTTAAGACTGCTATAATTTGTTAACTAAAAATATTGCCCGAGTCTGTGCCGGTCCTCTCCTGTACGTAATAGTATCGATGGTGGACTTTCTTGTACTGTTACTGATCAAGTCTCATTAATCTTTATGTATACTGAGATCAGAGACCGTACTAATTCTCCTTTGGGTTCATATCTGACGTACACTGAGGTGAAAAAAGTCATGGGATACCTCCTAATATGTTTCGAACCTTCTTTTTCCTGGAGGAGAGCAGAAATTCGACATGACGTGCTCTCAAAAGTCATCGAAAGCCCCCTGCAGAAATATTGAGCTCTATTACCGTCCATAATTGGGAAGGTGTTGCCAGTGCAGGCTTTGGCGCACGGACTGACTTCTAGATTGTGTCCCATAAATGTTCGATGGGATTTATGTCGGGGGGATCTGCGTGGTCAAACCATTTGCTAGAACAGTGCAGAATGTTCTTCAAACCAGTCGCGAACAATTGTGACCCGGTGACATGCGCATTGTCATCCATTAAAATTCCATCGTTGTTGGGGAATATGAAGTCAATAAATGGCCGCAAATGCTCCCCAAGCAGCCGAAAGTAACCATTTCCAGTCAATGACCAGTTCTGTTGGACCAGAGAACCTAGTCCATTCCATGTAAACACAGGTTACAGCATTATGGAGCTACCGCAAGTTGCACAGTGTCTTTTGACAACCTGGATCCATGGCTTCGTGGGGTCTGCAGCACACTCGAACGCTATATGAAATCGGTTCACACTTTTCCAGTCGCCTGGTGTCCAACCGATATGGCTATAAGCCCAGGAGAGGCGCTGCAGACAATGTCGTCCTGTTAGCAAAGCCTCTCGCGTCGTTCGACTGCTGCCATAGGCCACTAACGCCAAATTTCGGCGCACTATCCTAACTTTTTCTTTAATCGTATTCCCCACATTGATTTTTGCAGTTATTTCAAGCAGTCTTTCATGTCTGTTAGCACTCTACACAAACACCGCTTCTCGTGGTCGTTAACTGAAGGCCATCGACCATTGCGTTGTCCCTTGTGAGAGGCAATGCCTAAAATTTTGTATTCTCTACACATTCTTGGCATTGCGGATCTTCGAATATTGAATTCCCTAACGTTTTCCGAAATGGAGTCATCGAGGCAGAACTAACTTTAATCAGAAAACACAGCAGATCTGCACTCTGCCCAGAGCCATACACCGGACACGATGGTCTTCCCTCCCAGTAGTGCCAAGGGTCCGTACGAAGCCCGGTCTTCTTGCGACCGAACATTCTTAAGACCAGTGCTGCCAGCCATCATACAGCCGCAAATTACTGCCAAACATTTCTGCAATATCTCGGAACATCCAGCTTCTCGTACACGACCTCTCACAAACTCAGCGAAGTGTTGACAATGGCGTCTTTGACACCTTAAAAGTATTCTTGACTAACATCAGCCTACCACATGCAATCTCAAAGGTGACCGTTTCAACGTTTATTTAGAGTAAATCTGATATGCATCATGATACTGGCGCAACTTTCGCCACTCTTAAGTGATTGGCTCGTAATCTCCATACACATCATCTTTCAGACTTAGAAGCACACCTACGAACTTTCGTTTCCCTCCCGCCGCAGGTTCGAGTCCTCCCTCGGGCACGGGTGTGTGTGTGTTGTCCTTAGCATAAGTTAGTTTAGGTAGTGTGTAAGTCTAAGGATCGATGACCTCAGCAGTTTGGTCCCTTATGAATTCATACACATTTGAATATTTGAACTTTCGTTTTATGTCGCACAACTCCTTCCTCGTGTTGCGATTATTTTTCCGTCATTGTACTTTGTTGTCAGTCAGCAGTTTGGCTGCAGCACTGGAGCAGCAACAAAAAATGTAATTCACTAATGTCACCTGCAGTGCTCATAATACGTTGCTGACAGAATGTATCATATTTAAGAAAAGAAAAACCATCACACTCTGTGTACCCAGCTTTACTTTTGCTTTAGGCTGGAAGATAATCGAAACAGAAGAAAAGACCGGAAGTCCATTTCATATCTATAAAATAGGAAACAGAAAATTATCTTTCACTGACAACAACGAGGGAACAAATTTATTCTGAATGGAGTGCTGTAATGTGTGGATCTCTTAGTCTTCTTAATGTCTGTCAATAGTCAGCCCTTAAGTATGGCAGATTAAAAATTGCAGACGATGTAAGTATTATTATAAAAGACGTATAGTTTAATGTAAATGATTCAATAAACAGGGTAGGCGGTAACAAAAAGCACGTGGCCTCTAGCAAACAGTGTGACGCTGAACAGCAACATGTCTCCCGGAATTCGAATTCTAAGTCTTTTTGTGGAAAATCGAGTTGCTAATACAGTGGCTGCCTCAAAATGCAAATCAGTTCTTACACAAAATTAGAAAAACCTCCCCAGCCACTCTTTTCCGGTGACAAGGATATGCACGTATACCGATAATACAGTTCTGTCGGAGACAGCAAAGGATTTGGAAGAGCAGTTGAACGGAATGGATTGTGCCTTGAATGGAGGCTATAAAATGAACACCAACAAAAGCAAAACGAGGATCATGGAATGTAGTCGAATTAAGTCGGGTGATGCTCAGCGAATTAGATTAGGAAGTGAGACACTTAAAGTAGTAAAGGAGTTTTGCTATTTGGGGAGCAAAATAACTGATGATGGTCGAAGTAGAGAGGATGTAAAATGTAGACTGGCAATGGCAAGGAAAGCATTTCTGAAGAAGAGAAATTTGTTAACATAGAGTATAGATTTAAGTGTCAGGAAGTAGTTTCCGAAAGTATTTGTATGAGTGTAGCCATGTATGGAAGTGAAACATGGACGATAAATAGTTTGGACAAGAAGAGAATAGAAGCTTTCGAAATGTGGTGCTACAAAAGAATGCTGAAGATTAGATGGGTAGATCACATAACTAATGAGGAGGTATTGAATAGGATTGGGGAGAAGAGAAGTTTGTGCCACAACTTGACCAGAAGAAGGGATCGGTTGGTAGGACATGTTCTGAGACATCGAGGGATCACCGATTTAGTATTGGAGGGCAGCGTGGAGGGTAAAAATCGTAGAGGGAAACCAAGAGATGAATACACTAAGCAGATTCAGGAGGATGTAGGCTGCAGTAGGTACTGGGAGATGAAGAAGCTTCTACAGGATATAGTAGCATGGAGAGCTGCATCAAACCAGTCTCAGGACTGAAGACCACAACAACAACAGCAACAACAACCGATAATACTGAGTACTCAAGGTATAAAAGGTCAGTGTATTGACGGAGCTGCCGTTTCTAATCAGTCAATTCACGTGAAGTGGTTTCGGACGTGACTATGGCCGCGTGATGGGAACTAACAGGCTTCGAACGTCGAATGGTAGTTAGAGCAAGACGCGCTGATGATTCGGCCTGTTGTTCTACCATTCACGAACAGCATTCCTGAGTGTGTTTTCCAACAAGATAAAGATCGCCCACATTCTGCCCTTGTAAAGCAATACCCCCTACAGAGTGGCGACATGTCGTCGTCACCCACTGCCTTGTTCGTGGTGAGAAGAAAAAGTCTGAAATTAGGTATTCTCAACACACCCTTGATACTGTGGATCTCGGAATATTGGATTCTCTAACGATTTCCAAATGGAATGCCCCTTAAGTCTAGCCCCAACTACCATTCCACGTTCAAAATCTGTTACTTCCCATCATGTGGCCAAAATCACGTCAGAAACCTTTTCACATGAATCACCTGAGTACAAATTACATCTCCGCCAATCCACTGCTCTTTTATACCTTATGTACGCGATACTACCGCCATCTGCATATATGCATATCACTTTCCCATGACTTCTGTCACCTCAGTGCACTGGGATCTACTATGTAAATATTTCCCGCGCCACTCGTATGTTTGGTACGACACTCCGTAAGATCCTATCTTGCTTTGTAGCTGACGGTGTCTATGGCATCGAATGCCTTTCGTATATCTACGAGAGCAGAACCTACCTGTTCATCTCCGTCTATGTGTACGAATAAAGTGGACTGTTTACTTTTCGACACAGCCCACAGAGTAGAATACGTCATAATATCAAATTTTATGTTGAATAATTCCAGGTAAGCTGCAAATGGCTTGCTCCGACTATAGCGCCATTCTCAAGTAAACCTGTAGATTTCACAGTTGGTGAGTCCGTTTAAGTTTGTGAAAGTTGTATATAAAAGACAGTTTGCATAATACTTGTGGTATGTGTATTTTGGATGGACATCTATATTGCATCAGTCAGTTAACTATCGTTTGTTTACATGTTGCCATTTGATATAAGTCACCTAAGTTCTAGTTGTGTACAATGTTTAGTGAAATACTTTTGACAGATAGAATGACAGTTTACTCTCGTTGGTGCTTTATGCTTACGTGTAATCTTGTTAGTTAGTACTGTGGCTGTGTTTCAGTGATATTATAATTTCTGTATTATGTACCTATGATTATTCCTTTTTTATTTACTGCGTATACAACTAGAACGTTTTCCACAATGTCACTACAATTTTCTACATAATTTTTATGTTCAAGGTATCCTCAATGAACAAATCGATCTGAAAAATAAAAATTGTCTAGAATTCTTTCTATTTTCGAAAACAGATGAAAAACATACAATAAGCGAAAACAAAACTATAATATCACTGAAACAGAACTAACATCACTAATTAGCAAAGATTACACTGTAAACGTTAAACATCAACGAGAATACACTGCCTATACTGTAATTCAAGCTGTCAAAAGTATTTCATGAAAAAAATTCTATATAAATAGAACTGACTGGCTATAACAATCTAGCAATATATAGACACTCGACATTTTACTCAAAGACGCTAGATAGGCGTCCATTTCAACAAGAGGAAAGTGTATGTGTAAACTTACCTTTAGATACAAGTTTTATAAATTTAAGTAGACTCACTAACTGTAGCATCTACAGGTTATTTGAGAATGGCGCTATAGCCAAAACAATCTCGTAGCAAAGAAGAAAAATGTCAATTAAAATATTTGTAGCTAACCCTGAATTTAGAACTATGAGTTAGAATATCCTCTAGGATTCTAGAACAGCCGGACATCACTGATACTGCTGTGTTATTATATGCATCCGATTTTTTATCCTTTTGAATTAAGAGTGATCTTTTCCAGTCGCACAGGACTATTAGCTGCGCAAACGATTCTCTTTGAATATGAGTTAGGAAAGGAGTTAATCCGCCGCGTATTTAATGAAAAATCTATTTAGAATTCCGACAGGGCCCGGTTGCTAGTCCGCTTTAAATTATCCTAATTCTTTTCAGTATTTTTTTTTTTTTTTTAGTATGGAGTACTGATCTTTGTCAGTCTGCAACTTGGGATATCAGCTCCCAGTTTTCCTCTAATGTTGTAGCTGTGAATTCGCTGTCAGCTGTCCAACTCATTTATTTTGCTTTCAACAAAATGTAATGCTACATATATATAAGCTTACAGCAGCTTCAGCTTGCTAACTGGGGAACGCCAGTGTTACTTATTATCGGCTCCAGACATTAATCTGATGATTTTTTCCAGTATCTTCAAGCCATCACTAAAATGCCATGAATGCCTTTAAATCATTACACTGTAGGATATGTGTGCATGGCAATCTCTAGTATGCCATTTTCTGACACGTTATTGCTCCTGCCAGTTTCCACCTGAGATAGCTCTGTGAAGGTATTCTCTGGCAGGCAAGGGGTAATATGGAGCTCTAAATTTAATTTGGAATCGATATGGCAGCCTAATTGCTTTGATTGTTTTATTTTGCACATATTTACTTAATTTCGAATAGTCTGTCACCTATGTTTGGTCAGGATTATATAGGAGTTCATTAAATGAACACAATTCATAAATTTAACGTTTCACATGTAGCGTGACAATACTACAATTTATATTAAGCAGTGATGTGTAACCACCACAACACACTACTGTGTTTACGCCTACAGCCATTATTTGCATAAAAAGATAGAACTAAAAATATTGTTAAAATGGCTCTGAGCACTATGGGACTTAACTTCTGAGGTCATCAGTCCCCTAGAACTTAGAACTACTTAAACCTAACTTATCTAAGGACATCACACACATCCATGCCCGAGGCAGGATTTAAACCTGCGACCGTAGTGGTACCGCGGTTCCAGACTGTAGCGCCTAGAAACGCTCGGCCACCTCGGCCGGCAACGATAGAACTAAACCCGAAACACTATATTTAGAAAAGTATCAATCTCTGACTGACACCAGCTGTTTTCTATTTCTTAAGTAATACTTGACTACAGATAGCTTATGTATGCCATGATGAGCAAGTTTCACAGGCAGGGTGATTATGTGCAAGCAATCAAACGCTGCACTAAGATCACATAACACAAAAACGTCATATCCAGTTAAATTCATAAATGACATAGAGGTATTGTTTTTACCTTACTGAAATCCAAAATTACTTTTTCGTGGTACGTTAAGCTCTTGAAAGTTTGTAGCTACCATAAATTGCTTTTACCTCACTGTATATAAGAGGTTCAATGAATTAGAAGAGATTGGAAGAGTGTATGCAGTCCGAGAAGATGCTTATCACCATTTTAAAAGATTCATACAATTTTAGGAGAACTTAGTAGCTCAGGGAAATCATCAATTATAGCCACTTGTTAAAAACAATACAAAATTTATTGTTTTTAATGACTTAAGTTGAAATATGTTAACATTTGATACTTATCAAAGTAGAGAAGTTGGATAAATGGTTAACAACACTGAGTGTGATACTATTCCAGTGGAAAGTATCCCCTGTAGGGACTCAGTTCCAAGAAATTCGGATGCAGATGAAGTCTGGAAGAAAACCTCCAGAATATTCAGAGAAAAAAATTGTAACTAAGAGTTAAAACTTGAATATCATAAGTATTTAAAATCCTTCAGTTGGTTACTATTAAAAGTAAACACTCTATTACTTACAAAAACTGAAACACTGCAGGAAAAAAGTAAAAGCAATCTGAACCATCATTAGGGTCGCCACTCAAACAAAAACATTGAGTGACATGAAATTAAGTTTCACAATAACAGCTATGATAAAAATGAAGACATAGTGAACTCACTTTCTCATTGTGACAGAGTACATAATCAAATAGAGATGTATTCGATTTATTGCAGTGGACACTGTTAGCAGCATTACCAGAAAATAGTTTAAAAATACAATATTTAAGGAGGTTATAAAAGTCATTATGCCTTTGAAAAGTGAAAAATCTTGTGGGTATGATGGTGTTTTTAGCAGAGTATGAAAATCTTGCTCTAAGCTGATGATACTACTCTTAAGCTGTGTTTTTAACATTTTACTGACCAAGAGGTGTTTCCTGACAGACTTAAATGTACAGTACTGTTTAAAAATAATAATAAAACAGACGTATAACGATCACCCGTAACTACAGGCCGTTTCTCTTCTTCCAGCCTTCCAAAGTGTCTTTTAGAAGATTGTCAGCAAAATAAACTGGTTAATTTTTATGCATAATTGGGAAACTGCCTCTCAGTTTCACAGGCAAGAAGAAAATTAAGAAATTCACAAAACATCAGTGAATGTTTGTGAGCGACCTAACGGCATTTTTAAAGTCTGTTTGACATTTACAGTTAAGTGATGTAGCATACCTTTGAAAAAATATCGTATTCAAGCAGTTTGTATAAATTAAAAGTACGACTTCAGAAGCTATCGGAAATTATATAAAATATTGTGATTCTTGAGTTTCTACCGGCGTATTTGATAATCAAAATATCCACGGGTGTACTGCCGGTCTATAGTGTCCAACGGGCACAATATTTCGGCGATCAAACATGTCGCCATCATCAGGTGAACTGACGGACTGAGCTCCTGTGAACGTGCCGGCACGGAGATCCGTACGCTATGGCTGCTCAGGGGGAACTGGGTTCGGTCGCGGCGGCGGCCGATTTAAATACCCTCCGCCCGCGGCGCGCTCCCTCCGCCGTCCGCGCCCCGCGCCACGGTCTCGCGGTGGAACAGATTGCGACGGCGTCTGAGATGACGTCGGTGTGATGGCTCTGTCCGCCGTGGTCGTCACAACTATGCGTTTGCTCGATTTACTCTTGATTAATCCAATCGCTGGTTCCCAAGCCTTGCTAAGATTATAGCCACAGTCACGGTTTATGAGGTCGTCATTGGTGCGAATTTCGATGGCCTCTCTAACAACGCTGTCCCAGCATCTCGACGTCTGTACCAGAATCCTCGTGGGGTCATACTCCATAGCGTGATTTTCCGACAAACAATATTCAGCGACCGCCGACTTGCTCGGATACTTCAGTCGAGTGTGCCTCTGGTGTTCACGGCATCGATCCTCGACAGTATGCATCGTCTGACCAATATACGACTTGCCACATTGACACGGAATCTGATACACGCCGGCCTTCCTCAAACCGAGGTCATCTTTGGCGCTCCCCACCAGTGCACGAGTTTTATTCGGAGGACATAACACAGTTCCGACCCGGTGTTTCTTCAGAATGCGGGCGATTTTCCCCGAGAGTGCGCCTGTGTATGGAATAAATGCAGTGCCTACCTCCTCCCTCGTGACTTCATCCATCTCAACAGGTCGTGCTGCAGTGGTTGGGCGGAGAGCACGTTGGATCTGCCACTCTGAGTACCCATTTTTTCGGAACACAGTTCTCAGATGTTCCAATTCCTGGGGTAGACTCTCTGTGTCAGAGATAGTGCGCGCCCTATGTACTAGAGTTTTAAGTACCCCATTCCTCTGTGAAGGGTGGTGGCAGCTGTCTGCGTGCAAATACAGATCAGTGTGTGTTGTCTTTCGATACACCCCATGACCTAGGGTGCCATCAGCCCTTCTCCTGACCAAGACGTCAAGGAAAGGTAATTTATCCTCCTTTTCAGTCTCCATAGTGAATTTGATGTTGGGGTGTATGGAGTTTAGATGTGTAAGGAAGTCAAGGAGTTTATCCATACCATGTGGCCAGATGACGAACGTGTCGTCCACGTAACGGAAAAAGCAAGTAGGTTTCCATTCGGATGACGACAGGGCTTCCTCCTCGAAGTTCTCCATGTACAAATTCGCTACCACCGGTGAGAGTGGGCTACCCATGGCGACTCCCTCCGTTTGTTCGTAGTATTCTCCATTAAAAAGAAAAAAGAAAAAAACGCATAGTTATGGCAACCACGGCGGACAGAGCCATCACACCGACGTCATCTCAGACGCCGTCGCAATCTGTTCCACCGCGAGACCGTGGCGCGGGGCGCGGACGGCGGAGGGAGCGCGCCGCGGGCGGAGGGTATTTAAATCGGCCGCCGGCGCGACCGAACCCAGTTCCCCCTGAGCAGCCATAGCGTACGGGTCTCCGTGCCGGCACGTTCACAGGAGCTCAGTCCGTCAGTTCACCTGATGATGGCGACATGTTTGATCGCCGAAATATTGTGCCCGTTGGACACTATAGACCGGCAGTACACCCGTAGATATTTTGAATATAAAATATTCTCAGAAGAATGGATACAACAAAGTCTATGGTTTCACCTTAAGAAAATGCACCATTCCTTTATCTGATACAGTACTTGAGGATATGAACTCAATGCACTGGGTGATCAAAAAGTCAGTATAAATTTGAAAACGTAATAAACCACGGAATAACGTATATAGAGAGGTAAAAATTGATACACATGCTTGGAATGACATGGGGTTTTATTAGAACAAAAAGAAAAAAACAAAGGTCACAAAATGTCCGACAGATAGCGCTGGACAGCAAAACTGCTACCATGACGGGTGAGAGGTACGCCGATATCATCCCCAGTCTGGCTGATAAAAACCTGCTGGAACGTACGATGTTTGTGCAGGATGGCACTCCACCCCATATTGCTAGATGCGTGAAAGATCTCTTGCGCGCTTCGTTTGGTGATGATCGTGTGCTCAGCCACCACTTTCGTCATGCTTGGCTTTCCAGGTCCCCAGAACTCAGTCCGTGCGATTATAGGCTTTGGTGTTACATGAAGTTGCAAGTGTATCGTGATCGACCGACACCTCTAGGGATGCATTTCCTGTGAAGAACATCATCTTTGCTTTGTCTTACTTTGTTATGTTAATTATTGCTATTCTGGTCAGATGAAGCGCCAGCTGTCGGACATTTTTTTAACTTTTATATTTTTTTGGTTCCAATAAAATCCTATGTCATTCCAAGCATTTGTGTCAATTTGTACCTCTCTATCTACGTTATTCCGTGATTTATTCAGTTTTCAAATTTATACTGCCAATTGACTAAAGTGAACTGATTCTTCTCAGTAAGTTTCTCTCTTATTTGGGGCGGCATCGTCAGTAATATATTTCATCTTCAGAAATCTAAGCACAAAAAATTAACCATTTATATTTTGACATCATCGAATTGCTAATCTCTTTAGACCTTGAAAATCTTCAGTGGCGTAAGCATCGTGAAAGGTATCAGAAACTAGGTTACTTCAGAGTTTTTAACGTCTTAAGATGTTTTATCTCTAAATATTTTCAACCATGCCACGCGTTAGTGAACGTCATGTCCTACCGGCAATGCGGAGTAAATGGGACAAAATAATCTGATCTTTTGACGCCATCAATCATCATCATTTAAGACTGATTATGCCTTTCAGCGTTCAATTTGGAGCATAGCCCCCTTATAAAATTCCTCCATGAGCCCCTATTCAGTGCTTCTTCTGATGTTAAACCTATTACTTCAAAATCATTCTTAACCGAATCCAGGTACCTTCTGCTTGGTCTTCCCCGCCTCCTCCTACCCTCTACTGCTGAACCCATGAGTCTCTTGGGTAACCTTGCTTCTCCCATGCGTGTAACAAGACCCCACCATCTAAGCCTGTTCGCCCTGACTGCTACATCTATAGAGTTCATTCCCAGTTTTTCTTCGATTTCCTCATTGTGGACTCCCTCGTGCCATTGTTCCAATCTACTAGTACCTGCAATCATCCTAGCTACTTTCATATCCGTAACCTCAACCTTGTTGATAAGGTAACCTGAATCCACCCTGCTTTCGCTCCCATACAACGAAGTTGGTTGAAAGATTGAACGGTGCACAGATAGCTTAGTCTTGGTACTGACTTCCTTCTTGCAGCAGAGAGGAGATCGTAGCTGAGCGCTCACTGCATTAGCTTTGCTACAACTCGCTTCCAGTTCTTTCACTATGTTGCCATCCTGTGAGAATATGCATCCTAAGTACTTGAAACCGTCCACCTGTTCTAACTTTGTTCCTCCTATTTGGCACTCAATCCATATTTAATTTATTGCAAAAGTTTTAATGTAATTTCACACCCATATCTGATGTGCATCTTAATTAGGACTTGATGTGAAATACACATATTTTACATATGCACCAACGCTCCCGTTCAACAACTTTTCTCTAGCAGTAATTGCAAAGTCTGGTGATGAAAGCATCAAAAAATTCGTTTTCTCTGCATACTTCCATTTGTTGACGTCATGAGGAACAATTTTCTTGGCATTTCCACACAGACACAAAGTGTTTGACACACAGAAACGTGAATTAAGGGTCACAGAAACGTGAATTAAGAGTAATATTTGGTGTCCACTCTGGAACCACAATACATATCATAGCTGGTTGTCGCAAATATGATTCAGGGAAAACGCATGTAACCGTCTCACTAGCTAAGAGTCGCAGCCGCACGGGACAGAGCTCTTAGAGCATAGCGCTGACCTGCCTCTCGGCTACAAGTAGTCGTTAAGCTGCTGACAAGGTGCGGAATGGGAACTGAGCCCGGCCTGCCGTGATGTGGCTTAAGGACGGTCACCGGTCACATTTTATGAGCTGCAGTCGTAAAAATGCGCAACAGGTCTGCGTAGCAGTTGGCTTACTGCAAGACGACGAAATGGCTGCTCCGCCGGGCTATCAGAAAGTGAGACGTCTCGTACGAAATCACAAAGAATCAGAATATTAATCTGTCCTTAGTTTTATTGATTTACTGATGAAAAAATGTTATTAAAGTGCTTCTGCTTGTGATTTTATTTCGCGGAATACTAAAATAATAGCGAGAAATCCGTGCCACATACTATTTTTTACAACTGACATTCAATATTCAAAAACTGCTTTTCAGTTACTTTAATAATGTAAAATTAGTATAGTATTTCAATTAGTAATATGAAGTTGAAATTTCTATGAATGGGCTGGTTAGTGCGTACAGTAACTGAGGTGGTGGCAGTAAGTTCGTCCTGCGGAGTCCATCGGTCCCTCGGCTTACGGACTACCTAATCTAACTTAAACTAACTTACGCTAAGCACAACACACACACTCATACCCTAGGGAGGACTCGTACCTCCAACGGGTGGGGGAGGGGGTGGGGCGGGGAAGGGGGGTGGGGTGGAGGGAGCCGCGCCAACTGTGGCAACGCGCCAGAGATGTGATGTTATTTTCCGCATTTAACATTTGACGACGCCACTATGGCTGTAGTACCTTAGGAGTTTGTTTTTATGAAACAGATCTGATGATGGTCATTAAAGACCGAAACCGGTAATCTGTTAACAAAAAGTTTGTGACCATAGACGTAAATTAAAGGAAACTTATTACATATACGGGTCACTGTTTTTTCGTGACGATGTCGCAGCTTGCGTGACTGGTATATGTTTATGTAAAAAGTAAATTATTATGTACTCATAATCAATTTCAGCTACACTGTACCAAACCGACTCATCGGAATCTTCACGAGGTAGCGGAGTCTCCTGTAGATCTAAAAATAACCATCATTTGATGTGCATATACTGGTTTCTGGTAATGCATAGTACGCTTGTCTTTTCCACTGCTGGTTTCACTGTTACGTTAATCGTTCGTCGGGGCTTTCTAAAAGTCTCACTGATCTGTCGCTTCTTTGAAAACGTCTGGTCAGTGGTGGTCGGGCAACTGGCTCGACACAATACGCCAGTCACTACTAGTGATGAAATGTGGTATCGTGTTGAAGCTGCAGGGGCAGCTGTACCTGTACACGCCATCCAAGCTCTGTTTGACTCAATGCCCAGGAGTATCAAGGCCGTTTTTACATTATAAATTACGTAAAAGGTCCACTCGTGAATTTAGACATGGGCAATCAGATTCTTTTGCCTTCAGACATTCTTGAGCAGAATAGGGAGAGTAAAGTTCCTGGTAATGGTATTTATCTTCACCACATTGAGATACAAGTTTTATCCAAATCCGATGACTAGTTTCACCTCGCCACAAGGCACCATTTCAACCTAATGGAACATTTACGGGAGGAAGCAGAAAGCCAGTGTCCAACATGATTACTTTATCTGGTGTCGACTCTTCAGTAATAATGGGCTGGCATTCCTAAACAGACGTTCAGACACCTCTCTGAAAGTGTTACCAGCAGTGTTCAAGCGCTCATGACTGCGATGGGTGAATGCACCCGACATCAGTATTCACTAGTATGTCGCCGCATATTTTTCATCAGGTAGTGTATTTTTTTCTGGTTATCTCATTATTTGCGTTCATATACTGTCGTGCTCTTCAAATTTATTACTGAATTATGTGTAAACAGTACTCGGAATAGGCCACAACCTTCAAGTATGTAGGAGTTTCTGTCCCAAGAAGCTCAAGAAGGAGTAATCACAGAAACCCAGCTATGGGGAAGACAGATGTTGTTCTTGTTGTGGTCTTCAGTCCTGAGACTGGTTTGATGAAGCTCTCCATGCTACCCTATCCTGTGGACGTTCCTTCATCTCCCAGTACCTACTGCAACCTACATCCTTCTGAATCTGCTTAGTGTATTCATCTCTTGGTCTCCCTCTACGATTTTTACCCTCCACACTGCCCCCAATACTAAACTGGTGTTCCCTTGATTCCTCAGAACATGTCCTACCAACCGATCCCTTCTTCTAGTCAAGTTGTGCCACAAACTCCTCTTCTCCCCAATTCTATTCAATACCTCATCGTTAGTTACCTGATCTACCCACCTAATCTTCAGCATTCTTCTGTAGCACCACATTTCGAAAGCTTCTATTCTCTTCCTGACCAAACTATTTATCCTCCATGTTTCACTTCCATACATGACTACACTCCATACAAATCATTTCAGAAACGGCTTCCTAACACTTAAATCTGTGCTCGATGTTAACAAATTTCTCTTCTCCAAAAACGCTTTCCTTGCCATTGCCAGTCTACATTTTATATCTTCTCTACTTCGACCATCATCAGTTATTTTGCTCCTCAAATAGCAAAACTCATTTACTACTTTGAGTATCTTATTTCCTAACGTAATTCCCTCAGCATCACCCGACTTACTTCGACTACCTTCTATTATGCTCGTTTTGCTGTTGTTGATGTTCATCTTATATCCTCCTTTCAAGACACTGTCCATTCAGTACAACTGCTTTTCCACGTCCTTTGCTGTCTATGACAGAATTACAATGTCATCGGCGAACCTCAAAGTTTTTATTTCTTCTCCATGGATTTTAATTCCTACTCCGAAATTTTCTTTTGTTTCCTTTACTGCTTGCTAAATATACAGATTGAATAACATTGGGGATATTCTACAACCCTGTCTCACTTCCTTCCCAACCACTGCTTCCCTTTCATGTCCCTCGACTCTTATAACTGCCATCTGCTTTCTGTACAAATTGTAAATAGCCTTTCGCTCCCTGTATTTTACCCCTGCCACCTTTAGAATTTCAAAGAGAGTATTCCACTCAACATTTTCAAAAGCTTTCTCTAAGTCTACAAACGCTAGACACGTAGGTTTGCCTTTCCTTAATCTTTCTTCGAAGATAATCGTAGGGTCAGTATTGCGTCACGTGTTCCAATATTTCTGCGGAATCCAAACTGATCTTCCCCGAGGTCGGCTTCTACTAGTTTTTCCATTCGTCTGTAAAGAATTCGCGTTAGTATTTTGCAGTTGTGACTTATTAAACTGATAGTTCGGTAATTTTCACATCTGTCAACAACCACTTTCTTTGGGATTGGAATTATTATATTCTTCTTGAAGTCTGAGGGTCTTTCGCCTGTCTCATACATATCGCTCACCAGTTGGTAGAGTTTTGTCAGGACTGGCTCTCCCAAGGCCGTCAGTAGTTCTAATTGAATGTTGTCTACTCCCGAGGCCTTGTTTCGGCTCACGTCTTTCAGTGCTCTGTCAAACTCTTCACGCAGTATCGTATCTCCCATTTCATCTTTATCTACATTCTCTTCCATTTCCATAATATTGTCCTCAACTACATCGACCTTGTATAGACCCTCTATATACTCCTTCCACTTTTCTGTTTTCCCTTCTTTGGTTAGAATTGGGTTTCCATCTGAGCTCTTGATGTTAATACAAGTGGTTCTCTTTTCTTCAAAGGTCTCTTTAATTTTCCTGTAGGCAGTATCTATCTAACTCCTAGTGAGATAAGCCTCTACATCCTTACATTTGTCCTCTAGCCATCCCTGCTTAGCCATTTTGCACTTCCTGTCGATCTCATTTTTTAGACGTTTGTATTCCTTTTTGCCTGCTTCATTTACTGCATTTTTATATTTTCTCCTTTCATCAATTAAATTCAATAGGATTTCTACTAGCCCTCGTCTTTTTACCTACTTGATCCTCTGCTGCCTTCACTACTTCATCCCTCCGAGCTACCTATTCTTCTTCTACTGCACTTCTTTCCCCCATTGCTGTCACCTTTTTGCAGTTTCTTCAGTTTTAATCTACAGTTCATAACCAATAAATTGTGGTCAGAGTCTGCATCTGCCCCTGGAAATGTCTTACAATTTAAAACCTGGTTCCTAAATCTCTGTCTTACCATTATATAATCTATCTGAAACCTCTCAGTATCTCCAGGCTTCTTCCATGTATACAATCTTCTTTTATGATTCTTGAACCAATGTTGGCTATGATTAAGTTGTGCTCTGTGCAAAATTCTACTAGGTGGCTTCCTCTTTCGTTTCTTACCCCCAATCCATATTCACCTACTACATTTCCTTCTCTCCCTTTTCCTACTGACGAATTCCAGTCACCCATGACAATTAAATTTTTGTCTCCCTTCACTACCTGAATAATTTCTTTTATCTCATCATACATTTCATCAATTTCTTCATCATCTGTAGAGCTAGATGGCATATAAACTTGTACTACTGTAGTAGACGTGGGATTCGTGTCTATCTTGGCCACAATAATGCGTTTGTAGTAGCTTACCGATACTCCTATTTTTTTCATTCATTATTAAACCTACTCCTGCATTACCCCTATTTGTTTTGTATTTATAACCCTGTATTCATCTGACCAAAAGTCTTGTTCCTTCTGCGACCGAACTTCACTAATTCCCACTATATCTAACTTTAACCTACCCATTTCCCTTTTTAAATTTTCTAACCTACCTGCTCGATTAAGGGATCTGACATTCCATGCTCCGATCCGAAGAACGCCCGTTTTCTTTCTTCTTATAACGACGTCCTCCTGAGTAGTCCCCGCCCGGAGATCCGAATGGGGGACTATTTTACCTCCGGAATATTTTACCCAAGAGGACGACATCATCATTTAACCATACAGTAAAGATGCATGCCCTCGGTAAAAATTACGGCTGTAGTGTCCCCTTGTTTTCAGCCGTTCTCAGTAACAGCACAGCAAGGCCGTTTTGGTTATTATTGCAGGGCCAGAACAGTCAATCATCCAGACTGTTGCCCCTGCAACTACTGAAAAGGCTGCTGCCCCTCTTCAGGAACCACACGTTTGTCTGGCCTCTCAACAGATACTCCTCCGTTGTGGTTGCACCTACGGTACGACCATCTGTATCGCTGAGGCATGCAAGCCCCCCCACCAACGCAAGGTTCATGGTTCATGGGGGGGTTCATGGTGGGAAGACTGATACCAGATTTATTTGGAGCAGTTTTACGGAAATTTGATACAGGGATGTGACAGGTTACTTGCGGAACTACAGTTCGACAGAAATTTCGGATTTGTGGTAAGTTCCCATGGGAGGAAACTGCTGAGGTCATCGGTAACTAGGCTTGCACATTATTTAATCTAACTTAAACTAACATACACACATGTCCGAGGGAGGACTCGAATCTCCGACGGGGGAAGCCACGCGAATCGAGTCAAGGCGGCTACCCCGCGCGACCGGTTTGACAGATTCTGGATTATTGTTCGTTAGTCTGGGGCAATTAAAATGATGGACTAACAAAGAGATACAATAAAAAAAGAACTTCTGTATACGAGATGAAATAGTTCAAGCCATTAAAACTTCTTTTTTGAGAAAAGAAACGTTAACCTGCATCAATTTTCTTCTGAAGTCTCCCTTGCTGTAACCATTGTCAGTTATCTTGTTTATCGTGAGTAATCTTGCTTGTTTAACTTCTTCAGTTGTGTCTTCCTCATCATTACTTTGCATATTTTTTCTTTAACTCAAATCTTGTGTTAAGCAAGTTATCTATTGCGGAGTCAGCGGCGTTCACGTCGAACGTGTGGTGTCACCGCCAGACACCACACTTGCTAGGTGGTAGCCTTTAAATCGGCCGCGGTCCGGTAGTATACGTCGGACCCGCGTGTCGCGACTATCAGGGATTGCAGACCGAGCGCCGCCATACGGCAGGTCTAGAGAGACTTCCTAGCACTCTCTCCAGTTGTACAGCCGACTTTGCTAGCGATGGTTCACTGACAAAATACGCTCTCGTTTGCCGAGACGATAGTTAGCATAGCCTTCAGCTACGTCATTTGCTACGACCTAGCAAGGCGCTATTATCAGTTAGTATTGATACTGTGAATCATGTAATGTCAAGAGCGACGTTAATTATTAATGGATTAAAGTTAAGTATTCCACCAGCTACGTTCGTGTTTCTGAAGTCTAATTTCCTTGTCCTGTTCCAGACCTCACGCCAGCCTGCGTGAGCTAAAACGCGTGCCTTTCGTCCTCCTCTAGTAACACGATGTTGGCTCTCCTGCCAACCGCAACATTGGCGACGAGGTAAAACCGCGTTCTTATCGATATTGCCCTGATTTACTTGTGTAATGGCTTCGTCACAATCTCCAGATGTACTGTCCGAATTTTATCTCTTACAGAATCAGCAGACGCAGGCATTACTGGATGCCCTTGGTCAGCATGCAATGCGAAACGATGCGGCAGCCGCCGCTCCACCGCTAACGCAGCCACAACACGCTGTTGCACCCACTTTTCGACCTTTTGGTGCTGCACTGGAAAGCTGGACGGAGTGGTCACGCCAATTTGGATTCCATCTCCCAGCCTACAGAATTCAAGGTAACGAGCGGCAGCCTTTTCTCCTTTCTTCAGTAGGGTT
This sequence comes from Schistocerca gregaria, assembly GCF_023897955.1. Lineage (NCBI taxonomy): Eukaryota > Metazoa > Arthropoda > Insecta > Orthoptera > Acrididae > Schistocerca > Schistocerca gregaria. The sequence goes on along the minus strand of NC_064922.1, from coordinate 795,567,123 downwards.
GACCACGTACCGTGTGGTAGTCAAATTATTTCCCCGACGCGACGTAGCAACTCTGTCCTACGAAGAAATTTTGTCTGCATTAGATGCATATTTCAAAGAATTAGTTAATGTAATTGCCAAACGGTATACCTTCTTTCGTACAAAACGTACGGCAGGTCACACTAATCGGGAGTGGTTTGCAACCTCGCAAGGCCTTACTAGGGATTGTGCTTTTGAGTGTCAATGTGGACTCCCTTATTCGGGTACTATGGTACGTGATGCAGTTGCACAGAACGTTTCTGATGTTCGTATAAGGGAACAGATTTTGAAACTTGTAAATCCCTCCCTTCAACAAGTGATGGACATATTGGATCGGCAGGACACATTTGACTTTGCTCTGGAATCATTTGAAACTTCGCCTGCAATGTGTCAGGTTAACCGGCCCGCCGGGCGAGCTGCGCGGAGCAGTATACAGCCCTAGCGCCCGGCCGCGCCGCTGCCGCCAGGCTCTAGGCCACGTGTGTCGCGCCGGCAAGCAAATGCACTGATCAAATCCTGCCCGCGGTGTGCTACTAAACATTCGCGTGAGAATTGCCCGTCACGCCAAGCTATTTGCTTTTATTGTAATAAAAAAGGACATTTTCAGAGTGTTCGCCAGAAAAAGCTCAGATCGGAAGCTCAAAACCGTTCCAGGCCCTTTGCTTCGCGCCGGAATCGGAATCGAACCAAGGATACTCAGGCTCGCGAAACTTCGCCGATGGAAATTCATGTAGTTCATTCCACTCCGCCCAGTGCCACTCTCTCTAACAGTGGCTGTGTTCGTCCCAGAAATAGTGTGCTTCGACATCGCCGGAACTCCCGTCAAGTCGCAAGTGATTATGTACCAGTGTCAGTTCACGTTGCACGAGACAGTCGCTCTTGTCGTCAGCAGGACAATAATCTTTTTGTGGACTTGGACATTAACGGCAAAGTGATACCATTCCAGCTCGATACCGGAGCTGCAGTTTCACTGATCAATCAAGACACTTACACACTGCTGGGCACACCTCCGTTGCGTGCCGCAAATGTTAAGTTAACTAGTTATTCCGGTCAAGATATCCCTGTGTTAGGACAGTGCAGCCTTCTTGCAACATACACAGGACATACAAAACTTGCGTCATGTTACGTCCTTCGTTCGTCTTCTGCAGTGAACTTGTTTGGTTTCCATTTATTTCAGTTGTTTAACTTGTCTACAGTAAATCAGGTTCTATCAGTGAACCAGACGGTGCCTTCAGACAGTGTTTCTCATCTATGTGAAGAATTTGCAGACATTTTTGCACCGGGCCTCGGTTGTGCTAAGAACTATAAAGCACATTTGGAACTGAAAGTAAACGCGCAACCGAAATTTTTCAGAGCGCGCAATGTTCCCCACGCATTGCGTGACGAGGTCGCAAAAATATTACACGATTTGGAATCACAAGGTGTAATTGAACGTGTGCAGGCTTCTCTCTGGGCATCACCCTTAGTAATTTTACCAAAACCTTCCGGAAAATTGAGACTTTGTGTGGACTTCAAGGCAACAGTGAATCTACAACTAGTGATTGCAACTTTTCCTTTACCCCGCCCGGAAGATCTTTTTGAAAAACTGTGCCCGGGTCAATATTTTTCGAAGTTGGAGCTCGCAGATGCTTACTTGCAAATACCGGTGGACGAAGAATCCCAGAGCGTCTTGGTGGTTAACACGCATCTTGGTTTGTATCGATTCAAACGACTGCCATTCGGGTGTGCATCCGCCTCTCCATTGTTTCAGCAATATTTACAAACTGTTTGTGCGTCGGTCCCTACTGCAGCAAATTATCTGGTCGATATTGTGATCTCTGGAAAGACTGAAGAAGAACATTTGGCCTATCTCAGGTCTTGCGACAAAATGGTCTTCGCTTGCGGAAGGACAAATGTGTGTTTTTTGTTCGTGACTTGCCCTACTTGGGACATGTACGAAATGCCCAAGGCATACATCCCAGTCCAACGCACCTTCGTGCCATACAAGACTTGCCTTCGCCCCAGAATTTGAAGCAGATACAGAGTGTGCTGGAAAAAATTAATTATTATCACCGTTATATACCACACGCCTCTTCCATTTCAGCTCCGCTTCATCGCTTACGCCGTAAGGGTGTTCCGTTCGTCTGGACGACGGAATGCGACCGCGCCTTTAGCCAGTTGAAATCGGCGTGGTTTGCCAATACTTGCCTTACGCCATTCGATCCCCAGAAGCCCCTCTTGTTGATAGTGGATGCATGGGATTTCGGGATCGGTGCTGTGCTTGCGGACAAAGATGGATCGCACGATCGCCCTATTGCCTTTGCGTCCAAATTGCTCTCGTCTGCGCAAAGAAATTATTCACAGATCGAGAAAGAAGCATTGGCTCTCGTATTTGGTGTTACAAAGTTTCATGATTTCTTGTATGGTCGTCACTTTCCCATAATCACAGACCACAAACCTTTGACATCGCTTTTTCATCCGACAAAGCCTGTACCTCCACGTATAGCACAGAAATTCATTCGCTGGTCTATTTTCTTCTCGCAGTACCGCTACGATATCTTATATTGGTCCACTGCTAAGCACGGAAACGCCGATGCGTTGTCCCGCTTGCCTGTTGCTGAGGATAGGGCATTCGATTCCTCCGAACTTGCTTGCATGTTCATTGATGCGGAAACCGATGACGTGGTCGAATCCTTTCAGGTTGATTTTCGTCGTGTAGCGACAGCCACAGCTGACGACCCTGTCCTTGCTCCCGTTCTGCGTTTTGTTGCTACGCAATGGCCCTTGTCAAAGTCACGGATCGGGAACCCGTTGGTTCGCCGATTTTTTGCTCACAAGGAGAGACTTTTTGTACGACGTGGTGTTTTGCTGTTGCGTTCTGATAATGATCAGTCCAGGGTCGTGGTACCACGTTCGTTACAGTGCTCTGTCTTACAGCTTCTTCACCAAGGACATTGGGGTATAGTGAGAACGAAACAACTTGCTCGTCAATACTGTACTTGGTTCGGAATAAATGTCGCGATTACGAATATGTGCTCTTCTTGCATGGTGTGTGCCGAGCACCAATCAGCATCACCGCGGAAATTCTTTGCATAGCCAAAAGCCACTTCCCCTTGGCAACGCTTACACATCGATTTTGCTGGTCCATTCTGGAATGCTCGATGGTTGGTTGTGGTAGATTCATTCAGTAATTTTCCTTTTGTTGTCCGGATGTCTTCCACGACGTCATCTGCCATCATCCAACCGTTATCCGCTATCTTTTGCATTGAAGGCCTTCCACAGACTATTGTTTCCGACAATGGCCCACAATTCATGTCCGCAGAATTTCAGTCATTCTGCAAGGCCAATGGTATTCAACATCTGACGTCCGCGCCGTTTTCGCCACAGTCCAACGGTGCCGCTGAACGATTGGTCAGGACTTTCAAGTCACAGATGTTGAAGTTGAAAGAGTCGCATTCTCGGAAGGACGCGTTATTGCTCTTTTTCTCCTCGTATCGCTCTCAGCCCTGAGATGGTCGCTCGCCGGCTGAGTTGCTCCACGGTCGTCATCATCGAACCTTGATGTGTTTGCTACATCCGCCGCATCAGGTTCCTGTACAGCGGAAGACACTTGCTTTTGCTCCAGGAGACGTTGTCTACTATCGCCACTATCGAGGTTCACGGCGTTGGTTCGAAGGGCGCATTCTTCGCTGCCTCGGACGCGCTATGTATCTGGTTTTGGGGACCTCTGGTGAGGTGCGTCGGCATCTCAATCAGCTGCGCCTCTGTCGTCGCACGGGATCTGCCGCTCGCCGTCTGCTTTCAGTGACGGTGCCGTCCGGTCAGCGCCCTGGGGACCCATCTACTGGCTCGCCTCAGCCCCAGGTGTTACCGACGCTGCCTTCCAATTTGCCCCATGGCGACGCGCCGCCGCCGCCGCCAACGCCGCCGCAGCCTGTTGTCCCGCCGGCGAAGCCCGCAGTGGACGAGTCGCTGCAGCCGCCGGGGGGCCTCCCTGGGCCACGCGCCGCCGATCGCTTCCCGTGACCGGTTGTCCTCCGACATGGAACTTTTGCCCGCTCCAGACCATATGTCGTCTTCGCCCGTCGGGTGCTCCGGCCCGATGGAGGTCGACCCTTCGGCCCCTCCTGTCTCTCTACGGGCGCATACACAGCATATTGGCGTGCACCCTGAAGCAGGTTTTCAGGCGTTTCCTAGCTCCCCACGGTCCGAAAGGCAGGGTGCGGGTGGCACAGCCTCGCCTGTTGTTAGGCTCCCCACCTCGTCGCATACATCAACATGCGGTCCTCCCCACGGCGGGCGGAAGCCTTATGCCACAACCGTACGCCGGTTTGCGGGGGAGTAATGTGGTGTCATCGCCAGACACCACACTTGCGGTCCGGTAGTATACGTCGGACCCGCGTGTCGCCACTATCAGGGATTGCAGACCGGACGCCGCCACACGGCAGGTCTAGAGAGACTTCCTAGCACTCGCCCCAGTTGTACAGCCGACTTTGCTAGCGATGGTTCACTGACAAAATACGCTCTCATTTGCCGAGACGATAGTTAGCATAGCCTTCAGCTACGTCATTTGCTACGACCTAGCAAGGCGCCATATCAGTTACTATTGGTACTGTGAATCATGTAATGTCAAGAGCGACGTTAATCATTATTGGTTTAAAGTTAAGTATTCCACCAGCTACGTCCGTTTTTCTGAAGTCTAATTTCCTTGTACTGTTCCAGACCTCACGCCAGCCTGCGTGAGCTACAACGCGTGCCTTTCGGCCTCCTCTAGTAACACGGTGTTGGCTCTCCTGCCAACCACAACAGAACGGACATAGCAAAACTAGCCTGCAGCTCCAGAGGCAGCCGAGGATGAGTACTCCAAGCTGGTCCTCCAGTGGACGACACAAGCTCCATATTTCTCCATCATTCGCCTCAAAACCGTTGGCTAGTGCTACAAACTAAGATAGAGGTCGCCACAAATGGCACCCAGCCCCTTATAAATGGGTGCAGGCAGAGATTCGGAAATCGGCGCAGGCAGAGATTCGGCAGAAGAAACGACGACGGTATGTGAGTCTGGGAAACCTCCCACAGACGCCTACGCCGCAATCAACCTTTACTAGAAGCAATTAATCACAATCAATGATACTGTTCTGTAATACAGGTCATTACAGTCCAAGGGAAGAAGTCAAGTATTTTTATTTCCAGGTGTTTGGTACATATTATAAAAAGGGTCTACCTATATATGTACCTAAGTATGTATGTATGTTCCAATCTCGTCCTAAACCACTGGACCGATTTCAAAGAAACTTGGTACATATATCACTTGGTATCTAGAAAGAATCGCTGTGGGGATGAGAACCACCTACCTGACAAACAGATGGGGGTGGTGGATAAAAAGCATTGCAACCCAAGACGCTCGAATGTTCAAAATTCATTCAGCCAGTATTTGAGAGTGAGAGTACTTAGTGACTTTCAATGTACTTAAGACATAATTTCAAACCTTCCCGCAACTTTTTCTAGCTGACAAGCCCTACAAAATGATGAAAGGACAAAAGTTTATCTTTTACTTTATTTTCGCTGTTCATGCAGTAAAACTCCCACATAAAGCGTGACATTTGTCCTTTACTGTTAACTGCATTCGCAACACACTTTGCAGCGGTAATCACATATGCCGTTGAACGTATCAGCAAATTTATGTCATGATATAACACATACTTCAGGATAAACGACGGCATGCACACTGAGATGCGTGAACAATTGTCACGACACGCATGGCGTTTAAATTCCTTACATCTTTGCTAGTAACTCTATTCTCATTACATTACCCAAAGCAGTACCCACATATGTCGTTGAATACACCTCCAAAGCCGGCCGCAGCGGCCGAGCGGTTCTAGGCGCTACAATATGCATGCTGCCGCTACGGTCGCAGGTTCGAATCCTGCCTCGGACATGGATGTGTGTGGCGTCCGTAGGTTAGTTAGGTTTAATTAGTTCTAAGTTCTAGGGAACTGATGACCTCAGAAGTTAAGTCCCATAATGCTCAGAGCCATTTCAACCATTTTACACCTACAAAAATATGTCACTGTACTCCATATAGTTCACGAGATAAGACGTCAAATATTGAGAAGCGTGAAAAACTATCGTGTCATGAGTTCCGAGATATACGGATGAAATATGTGGACAAATACATGCAAAATACACTCTTGGAAATTGAAATAAGAACACCGTGAATTCATTGTCCCAAGAAAGGGGAAACTTTATTGACACATTCCTGGGGTCAGATACATCACATGATTACACTGACAGAACCACAGGCACATAGAAACAGGCAACAGAGCATGCACAATGTCGGCACTAGTACAGTGTCTATCCACCTTTCGCAGCAATGCAGGCTGCTATTCTCCCATGGAGACGATCGTAGAGATGCTGGATGTAGTCCTGTGGAACGGCTTGTCATGCAATTTCCACCTGGCGCCTCAGTTGGACCAGCATTCGTGCTGGACGTGCAGACCGCGTGAGACGACGCTTCATCCAGTCCCAAACATGCTCAATGGGGGACAGATCCGGAGATCTTGCTGGCCAGCGTACTTGACTTACACCTTCTAGAGCACGTTGGGTGGCACGGGATACATGCGGACGTGCATTGTCCTGTTGGAACAGCAAGTTCCCTTGCCGGTCTTGGAATGGTAGAACGATGGGTTCGATGAAGGTTTGGATGTACCGTGCACTATTCAGTGTCCCCTCGACGATCACCAGAGGTGTACGGCCAGTGTAGGAGATCGCTCCCCACACCATGATGCCGGGTGTTGGCCCTGTGTGCCTCGGTCGTATGCAGTCCTGATTGTGGCGCTCACCTGCACGGCGCCAAACACGCATACGACCATCATTGGCACCAAGGCAGAAGCGACTCTCATCGCTGAAGACGACACGTCTCCATTCGTCCCTCCATTCACGCCTGTCGCGACACCACTGGAGGCGGGCTGCACGATGTTGGGGCGTGAGCGGAAGACGGCCTAACGGTGTGCGGGACCGTAGCCCAGCTTCATGGAGACGGTTGCGAATGGTCCTCGCCGATACCCCAGGAGCAACAGTGTCCCTAATTTGCTGGGAAGTGGCGGTGCGGTCCCCTACGGCACTGCGTAGGATCCTACGGTCTTGGCGTGCATCCGTGCGTCGCTGCGGTCCGGTCCCAGGTCGACGGGCACGTTCACCTTCGGCCGACCACTGGCGACAACATCGATGTACTGTGGAGACCTCACGCCCCACGTGTTGAGCAATTCGGCGGTACGTCCACCCGGCCTCCCGCATGCCCACTATACGCCCTCGCTCAAAGTCCGTCAACTGCACATACGGTTCACGTCCACGCTGTCGCGGCATGCTACCAGTGTTAAAGACTGCGATGGAGCTCCGTATGCCACGGCAAACTGGCTGACACTGACGGCGGCGGTGCACAAATGCTGCGCAGCTAGCGCCATTCGACGGCCAACACCGCGGTTCCTGGTGTGTCCGCTGTGCCGTGCGTGTGATCATTGCTTGTACAGCCCTCTCGCAGTGTCCGGAGCAAGTATGGTGGGTCTGACACACCGGTGTCAATGTGTTGTTTTTTCCATTTCCAAGAGGTTATGTACCTATTCCTGAATATTGTGGTCAAAGAGCTATCCTTTACTACATTCAAAGCTTAGTGAAACAAATTCACACTTCTTCTACGGAACCAGTACCACATACTTGTCTTCTCCTTTGTGTGAGTAACATGCTTATTCCGTCTTCTATCTCAGTGAAGTAATGTGCAAAATTGAAGTGACGAATGACACTATTTCAGTTGATCGTAATTAATATTGCACTCAAACAATACTTAGGCTTGTCTCTGTAGCCATTACGTTAGAATAATTTACTTTAGAGTCATAATATCGATTGTCGATTCTTATAAACAGAGAGAAGAGAGAGGAGGAAATGTACAGATAAAGGTAAGAGAAGGAGATGAACAGAGACAAGCAGGAGGAGGAGATGGGGAAAGAGAGAGAGAGAGGAGGAGAGAGACAGAAATAGGGGGAGAAGGAAATGGACGGAGAAAGGGAAGAGGAGGACATGGAGAGACAGGGCGGGGAGGGGCGGATGGGCAGAGCAAACGATAGGGAGAGTTGGACAGAGAAAGAGTGTTGTCTCAGGAAACCACCTGTCAGTAAAATAACTTATAATCTGAAAACAGTTCTTTAAATGGCCTATACGTATAAACAAACATTTGTAATGACTCTTATTCACACCGGCTCCGTGCGGCAAAGATACCTTAGGGAGGTATGATTATAGCTGAGTAAGCTGACAGAAAATTTAAAGCTGTACTATCAATGTTTTATGTACCTCGATTTTTTTTTCACCGACCCCTGTGTTTGTCAGACTTTTGAGCCGGTGCGATAAACACGTATGTACTTGCACCTTCCCAATATTGTGTTAATTAAAAGTTATAATATACGGAAGCCCCAAGTTTTTATTCTCCTACCGAGCTACGTCCTAATCTCCACATCCCGATGCGACGAGGACTCGCATCTGTAAATGGACCTTTTCGGAGAAGATGTCAACACGAAGAGACAATAGCCGACGCAGCCATGCCCCCGTTATTGTACATCGGTGGGGAGACGAGGTAAATATCAAGTAGTACACCAAAACTCAAAGGGATTCGTCTTCAATCAGCATTCTAGAACTGCCACGACATTTCTTAGCCCGTGCGCATCCATACCTGCGTGCGTTTCTGGACTTATAATTTCTGGTGCGGCTAAACGCCCATTAGCGTAAATACATTAGCTCTCAACAGTTCACATTATCTCTCTCCGTAACCCCTATATGAAATCAGTGTAATATCGTTTACATACGTTGAGAAGAGCAGTGACTTACCATTTGAAGGTTGTCTGTTTTTTTTTCGGCAATTTCATTTTCACCCGCTCAATCATTTGTTTATTTGATGTTATATTTTTAGTAAGATACAGCACCAGGTTGAAGATGTGCCTATTTTACGCAGTGCCTCGTTCTGTTGCCGCTGGTGTGGAATGGTACAGCAAAATTATTGTGCTTGGGTCGGCGTAGATTTCCGCTCATTACAGCATGAAACAAACAGAAGAAACACACATATAAGCTGTTGCTGGTAAATTGTGCAATTTACTACTATACTCAGCTTCGACTGATCAAAATAAGCTTTTTGAGCAACTTCTTTGCGTCTTTGGTCGGTCGGTTCGACTATTAGGAGACAGAAAGCCATGGGTTGTTTCTTGTTTGAACATCCTTCTGTCATGTTGGGTCTGTGTCCTGGTATGCTTTGTTCTTGTACCGATGAATGTTCTCCCTTGACAGGAAAATTGACTCTGTCTGGTGTCGCTGGATTGGTTTGGAGATTCTACACCTACAACTGTATTCTGCAAACCACTGTGAACTGAAACAATATTGCAATATATCGGCGTGGATTTATGGTGACAAAACTATAAAGTTAATTTGAAATTCATTGGTCAAGTGGTGGACTGACCTGTCTCGTATATAATTGGTATTTATTCACGTTATAGTAATCTGTATTATATTTCTACCTACTGATGAATATCTAATGTCTATAATATGGATGACGTTAGTGCTTGCGAAGATGTAGTGGCTACCACATATCTAATGTCCCTCTGTTTCTGTAGTTAATTGCATGTCCTGTATTGTGCTGTCTGAATCTAACGGAGACTTGGATGGGCTTCGTGGTAGGACGGGGTGGGGGCCTCCGTCACCTGGCACCCAGGGTTGCCGAGGACTAGGCTCCTTGGTGCAGGGGCAGTGATGCGGACGCTGACCGTGGGGAAGTCGATTCTGGATCCTGTGTCGTCCAGTCCGGCGGCAGCAGTGCGCGGGTGGTCAAGATCCCTTATCATTTAGCTACAAAATAGCAGGTCAGCAAACTGGAAGCAGTTAATTCCATAAATTATCTGGGAGTAGGCATTAGGAGTGACTTAAAACGGAATGATCATATAAAGTTGATCGTCGGTAAAGCAGTTGCCAGACTGAGATTCATTGGAAGAATCCTTAGGAAATACAATCCGAAAACAAAGGAAGTAGGTTACAGTACGCTTGTTCGCCCACTGCTTGAATACTGCTCAGCAGATAGGGTTGATAGAAGAGATAGAAAAGATCCAACGGAGAGCAGCGCGCTTCGTTACAGGATCATTTAGTAATCGCGAAAGCGTTACGGAGATGATAGATAAACTCCAGTGGAAGACTCTGAAGGAGAGACGCTCAATAGCTCGGTATGGGCTTTTGTTGAAGTTTCGAGAATATACCTTCACCGAGGAGTCAAGCAGTATATTGCTTCCTCCTACGTATATCTCGCGAAGAGACCATGAGGATAAAATCAGAGAGATTAGAGCCCACACAGAAGCATACCGACAATCCTTCTTTCCACGAACAATACGAGACTGGAATAGAAGGGAGAACCGATAGAGGTACTCAGGGTACGCTCCGCCACACACCGTCAGGTGGCTTGCGGAGTATGAATGTAGATGTAGATGTAGAAGACTGCACAGACTGAGGACTCGAGCCGTGTGATCCCCATTAGGGCCAAAAACTGCCAGTATAATTAACAATGTTGTGTGCTCAGGCTGTGCAGAATAAGTTATTTTTTACTATTCTGCCCCTCTGCTCAAAGAACCGTTTGGTGGATGTAGTTGCCCGCTGGAAAAGCTTCTCCAAGAAAATCAGAAGGTGCCCATCTGGAAGGGACATGTTCATCTCTGCTTTCCCGTGGGAAGCTCAGCGGCTGTCTATTGTCAGTAAAACATCGGTAAGTGGGAGTTGAGGTCCCAGTTTTCTACAAATTTCAGGCACAGCAAGACAGTGCATTGGGCGACGTGAACAATATCTGAGAAATAAGAATTTGGAGCTCGGTTTTCTCAGAACTGCATACACCAGAAGGCAGCGCACAGGACAATTATGCTTTGCTGGGTAGGGCGTTGGAAAGATGCTTAAAAAAAATATTTTGTTAACCAAGGCTTATCATTCAAGGCGTATTCTTTTGCATGGGATTTGAGCAGAGCAGAAAGGAAACATAGAGATTTTGAGACATTCTTGATGCAGACGTGGAAGAGGACTCTCGGAACTCGGAAACATGGAAAAGTAGATGTTCTGACTTTGGAGATAAGGAAAAAGGGAGACCTGCATTTCTGAGCGTCAGCTGATCACACAGTGTCTGATGGCTGGCGGCTGGCACTCGCCTCCGCCGTATGAGTGGCACGACTCCGTCTGCTATGGTGAGACGATCTTCCAGTACGGGTGAACCCGGGAAGGAAAGCTGTTAAGCCTTTTTTCATCCATCATTGCTGTATTTGATTAGGTCTTGTAATTTAATACCTCATCAGACAATCGAGGATTCATCCAAGACTGAGCAGACTTTTTCATTTGCATGCAGATCCCACATGTTTTTTTGGCACGATTGGGCCAATCTGCACTCCCTTATCTGTGGTTATGTTCGAAAATGACGTTTTGAGATCATGATCACGCCCATTACACATATCCCTTGTGGGCTTTGCCAAACCAACTTAGCTCTGATTTACGTTTATCTCAATGTTGATATTGGTAGTAGGGTAATAGAGGTAAGCTATAGGGAAAGGTGGATAATATATGAATAATTTGTACAGGAACCAAGAACGAAGTGCTCGAATTAAAAAGGGTGTAAGACAGGATTGCAGTCTTTCGCCGCTACTGCTCAGTCTATACATCGAAGAAACAGTGACGGAAATTAAATAAAGACTGAAGAGTGTAATTAAAACTCATGGTGAAAGGATATCAGTGGTAATATTCGCTGATGACGTTGTTATCATTAGCTGAAGTGATGGGAAAGTATAGGATCTGCTGAATGGAATAAACAAGCCAATGAGTAGAGCATATGAATCGGTAGTAAATGGAAGAAAGACGAAAGTATTGAGAAGTAGCAACAATGACAACAGAGAGGAAAGAGGAGGTTCTCCACAGAATCTGCGAGGAAATGAATATATGGAAAACACTGAGCAGTAGAAGGGACAAGATGCTAGGCCATTTGTTAAGAGATCAGGGAATAACTCCCATGGAACTGGAGGAAGCTGTAGAGAGTAAAAACTATAGGGAAAGACAGAGACTGGAATGCATCAAGCAAACAATTGAGGTCGTAAGTTGCAAGTGCTACCCTGAGATGAGAAGCTGGAGCAGGAGAGGACTTCGTGTCAGTCGCATAAAAGCACTCAAAAGAATCTCACAACAAAATAAAAAAAATTTTAAAAATGGTACTTCCTTTCACACTGTAATTTACTCCTCACATTAATAGGTAATTATTACTTCTTGTTTATTTATGTGCTTACGAGGAGTGATTGTAATAAACTGGTTTAAAATTGGTTCAAGGTGTATAAATCAGTAGTTACATGACCCTCTTCTAGTTAATTAAACTTTTAACGCGTTTTCTAAGAACCAATACCTGTCAGCCATTTACGACGGCCACTTTATTCATATCGTTCAGTCACTAAACGACAGTTTCATTTACATACTTGTATACGTTGGGCGTTATCTTTCTCTTGGCCAGTCCCACTGATGAATATCTTTTGCGGCCTAAAGGCTTGTTAGCTTCGTTTTCAGCTTACAAAATTCATTGTTAAGCGAAAGTATTTTGTTACTAACTGACTATCGGAGAGCAAACACACAGCCATAAACAGATTAAATGGTTCTACGCTAGTCTAATAGGGTGTTTGTGTGCCGCTGCATATTGCCCAGATTAAATCTATTTGAATCATAAAGCACAACTTTTGGAACAGTTAAATTGCATAACTCAAATAAATATAAACAGTAAATACGGTGATACAAAAGGAGCAGTCCATTTGGACAATGACGTACACAGATAACGGTGAGAAATTCAGTCTCAATGTTATTTACCCAAAGTTAACATATTAAATAGAATGTTGGCCCTACAACTTTCACTCCACATTACAAACTCGGTGTAAAATAACAATGAATTCAGAGCAAGCAGAATGTGTGCAGACTACGTTTAGTAAGTGCCAATGGCATTGTACAGTTTCCTCACACTAATTAATCCACACACGTCTGTCTGAATACCGGTTCATCGATAACAATGTTCAGTCTCAAAAGTTTATATTAAATCACAATAAATACACCTCATAAAATTGTAAACTGGTATATAGAATTAACTATGCTTCAGCTAACTCCCACCTTCAGTAATGCTTTATCATACACGCATCTTGTAGGCTGCTCAAGATCTCACCACTCTACCCGAATCTAGACAGGGACCAAAAGCAAAAAGAAAAACAAAAAAACCCTCAATACCTGTTCTGTATGACTGCTCCACAGCTATGTCATGTTGCCAATTTCTGTAGTCAAAAGAGTTACTGCATGCCTGACCACCACTCAAAATCTAATTCTGTACAAGTTTTATATGTTATGGCTATGAAAATAAACATCCTTGACATGTATCATTTGAATATTATTTTTTCTTGATGAAATAATGTTAAATCATTAACGTAGCATTTCATATTATATTCCATACTATCCAGAATAGCAGATGCTAGTCAACTGTCCTAGCTCTACACTTGCCAATCCCACTCTAAAAACCAGTCATATCGTCTTTCTTACAAGTCTTACTGTGCAAACGGCTCATTTAATTAAGGACAGACCATTAAACCCTTATTATACAGCGTTTAAGTGGAAGCTAACCGTTTCATGTATCGTTGGAGAACTCTGCTTTTTTTCAGAGCTGCAATATATTGTTGTTGTTGTTGTTGTTGTTGTTGTTGTCTTCAGTCCTGAGACTGGTTTGATGCAGCTCTCCATGCTACTCTATCCAGTGTAAGCTTTTGCATCTCCCAGTACCTACTGCAGCCTACATCCTTCTGAATCTGCTTAGTGTACTCATCTCTTGGTCTCCCTCTACCATTTTTACCCTCCACACTGCCCTCCAATGTTACAATTTGTCGTCTCCTGATGCCTCAGGACATGTCCTACCAACCGATCCCTTCTTCTAGTCAAGTTGTGCCACAAGCTCCTCTTCTCCCCAATTCTATTCAAAACCTCCTCATTAGTTATGTGATCTACCCATTTCATCTTCAGCATTCTTCTGTAGCACCACATTTCGAAAGCTTCTATTCTCTTCTTCTCTAAACTATTTATTGTCCACGTTTCACTTCCATACATGGTTACGCTCCATACAAATACTTTCAAAAACGACTTCCTGACATCTTAATCTATACTCGATGTTAACAAATTTTTCTTCTTCAGAAACGCTTTCCTTGCCATTGTCAGTCTACATTTTATATCCTCTCTACTTCGACCATCATCAGTTATTTTGCTCCCCAAAAAGCAAAACTTCTTTACTACTTTCAGTGTCTCATTTCCTAAATAATTCCCTCAGCATCACCTGAGTTAATTTGACTACACTCCATTATCCTCATTTTGCTTTTGTTGATAATCATCTTATACCCTCCTTTCAAGAGAAGTTGCCAGCTAACCGCCAAAACAACCCCTCCGCCCATGTTAAAAGATAGAGCCCCCCAGAAGAGCAGTATAGGTCTTACCATAACACTAAAAGGGCCACACCAGCTGCAAGTTTTAGCATGAGACTTTTTCGCGTCTCTGTTACATTGCAAACGTTAAAAACATTGCCCCACCACGAAAAGTATTACATTTCTCATTGGATAGACAGAATTTTTGTAGGCAGAGCTTAAGGTTAACATTGAGACCCTGATTGGTCAGTTGAAAACACAGCCAGATAGCTTTTTTTTAAAACCAACTTCGGTAAATTGTAGTAAGGAGAAGTTAGGAGAGAGTTGCTTCCGAGACAGCGAAGTGAGTGGAGCTGAGCCGCCCGCCGCCCCCTGACGCTGCCTTAACACCGTCAAGGTAATGAACGCACACGATGCCGCATAACAGCGCATAACGCTTCACTCAGAACTGCAGAAGTCTCATCTGTTACATCCCCTTTTTACGTAATACTAGTATCGATCGTCAATTAAATCTCATGGTGTTCACATTTGCTACATGAAGTTAAAATCTGAAACGCGATGATTTTTCTGTTATATAATTATTGAGAAGCCACATCAGCCACTGTAATTTACGACTAAAAATAGGAAAGCCTTGAACCCCTTTCACTAAATTTAGTTAGTATTAAGTGTCTTTTACAGGGAGTGCAGTGGAGCTGACGCTGAAATCATTAAGTATTTGATTACATCATCGCTAATCTCACTGAACTCTTCTGAACTCTACATGTCATGTGTGGTCTGGCGTCTCCTTACCAGCAACAGGTCCCAGGTCCAAACTAGTCAATTCCCTATAAGACACGCTCAGAGCATCCTTGCGTGAATGTGGTAGGGAGACACGACTTAGAATAAACAGAAACCACGCAGAATGTTAGAAATGTGCTGTCCTTCTCCGTATCCGTGGAAAAGCTCCTTAGGCTTATATGGTACAGCTCCCATACACTTGAGCAATATTTTAGGCTGAGCTGTACGAATGATTTGTAAGCAATCTCCTTTGTATACTGATTGCATTTCCCTAGCACTCCACCAACCAACCGAAGTCTGCCACTTGCCTTAGCCACGACTGAGCGTGTGTGATCAGTTCATTGTACATCCTTATAAGGTGTTACGAACTGGTACTTACATGAATTGACCGATTCCAAATATGACTCAGGGTTATTACATTCAAAGGAAACTACGTTGTTTCGTTTCCTAAAGGGCACATTTTTACATTTCTGAACATTCAAATCAATTTGCCAATTTTTGCACCGCTTTGAAAATTTATCAAGATCTGACTGAGTACTTGCGCATCTTCTCTCAGACAACACTTCATTACAGATAACTTCTTCGATAAGTCTCTTACTTTTAATGTCCATCCGCAAGGTCATTAAAATAAAACATAAACAGCAGGTGTCCCTTCACACTTGCTTGGGGCGCAATCGAATTTACTTATACTCCTGTCGATTACACTACATCCAGGATAAACTGGTGCTGCGTCCCTACCAAAAAATCTTCAATTCATTTCACGAGTATACCATGAAATCAGAAATCCGGTAAAACATCAAATCTCCGACATCGCTGCAGCCGAAAAAAGATCCCGCAAGAACGGGACCAACGACGACTGAAGAGTGCAACCCTTCCGCAAATTGCTGGAAATTTCCAAATGGTTCAAATGGCTCTGAGCACTATGGAACTTAACATCTGAGGTCATAAATCCACTAGAACTTAGAACTACTTAAACGTAACTAGCTCAAGGACATCACACACGTCCATGCCCGAGGCAGGATTCGAACACGCGACCGTAGCACTCTCTCGGTTCCGGACAGAGGACGCTAGAACTGCTCGGCCACCGCAGCCGGCCTGGAAATTTCAATGCTGTGTCATCAAGAAGTGTCAGTGTGCGAACCATTCAACGAAACATCATCGACATGGGCTTTCGGAGCCAAAGGGCCACTCGTGCACCCTTGATGAGTACACGACACAAAGCTTTACGTTTTGCCTGGGCCCGTGAACAACGACATTGTACTGTTGATGACCGGAAACATGTTACCTGGTTGAATGAGTCCCGTTTCAAATTGTATAGAGTGGATGGATGTGCACGGGTATGGAGAGAACCTCATGAGTGCATGTACCCCGCATGTCAACAGGGAAATGTTCAGGCTGGTGGAGGCTCTGTAATGGTGTGGGGCGTGTGTAGTTAGAGTGATATATGACACCTGATACGACTAGATACGACTCTGGTAGATGACAAGTACATAAGCGTCCTGTTTCATCACCTGCATCCATTTATATCTATCGAGCATACCAACGGACTTGGGCAATTCCAGCAGGACAATGCGGCGCCCCACACGTCCAAAACTGCTACAGAGTGGCTACAGGAACATTCTTGTGAGTTTAAACACTTCCGCTGGCCATGAAACTCCCCAGACATGAACATTATTCAGCATATCTCGGATGCCTTGCAACGTGCTGTTCAAAAGAAATCTCCACACTCTCGTACTTTTACAGGTTTATAGACAGCCCTGTAGGATTCATGGCGTCAGTTTCCTCCAACACTACTTCAGACATTGTGTAGTGTGTATTGAAACGGGGACCTAGAAACGATGGAGAGGCCTCGTCAGTGCTGCAGCCCTCAGTTGTTCACAACCCCACAACAGACTACAGCAGTCCACTCATCCCACCCCCGCCCCACACCGGACCCAGGGTTACTGTGCGGTTAGGCTCCCTCCCCCCCGCCCGCACCCTCGGGAACGTCTCATACCAAATGCGTGTAACCCCAAACGTTTGCGTGGCAGAGTAAATATGGTGTACCTGTACATGGAGACAGTGATAACACACCAATCGCATAGTGTAACTGAGGCAGAATAAGAGGAACCAGCCGCATTCGCAGAGGCAGATGGAAAACTGCCTTAAAACCATCCACAGGCTGGCCGGCACAGCGAACCTCGACACTAATCCGCGGGGACCGGCACGCCTCGCCACTCGGGAAGCAGCGCGTTAGACCGCGTGGTTAGCCGGGCGAGCTGCTTCAAACATTTGTTGCGGCATTTCTGCGTGCTCGCGGGGGCCCACAAGAATTTAGGCAGGTAAACCAGTTTCTATGCCTCTTCGGTGTATATACATGATTTAGAAGATAACGTCGGATGTTCCACGAGGCACTTCGCGGATGATGCTGGTGTATACAGAGAAGTTGCGACTCTAGAAAATTGTAGCGAAATGTAGGGAGACCTGCACAGGATCGACGCTGTCGAGGGTGTCTGTTGACCCTCAACAAGAACAAATATAATGTATTGTGAATACACAGAGAGAAAGATCTTTATTGTATGATCACACTGTCACAGAACAATCACTGGAAGAAGTCACTCCCATAAAATACCTAGCAGTATGCATATGGAGCAATTTGATTTGAAACGACCACATACAATTAGTCGAGGGTTACGAAGCTGCCTGACAGATTCACTGGAAGAAACCACAGGAAATGTAGTCTATGAACAAAGAAGGAGCTTACAAAACAGTTACTGTCGATCAATACCTGAATACTGCTCCTCAGTATGAGATCGGTGCCATATAGGACTGACAGAAGAACTAGAGGTCATCCAAAGAAGAGCAGCACGTTTCGCTACAGGTTAATTTAGTACGCCTGAAAGCGGCACGGAAATGCTCAATCAACTGCAGTGGCAGATGCTGTAATGCGTCTCAGCGTGGTGAACTATTTAAATTCCAAGAGCATACGTTCCGAGAAAAACCAACCAATATATTGTTTCCTCCGACTTGTATCTCGCGAAAAGACCACGAAGATAAAATTAGAGCCCACACAGAGGCTCTCCTGCAGTCGCTCTTCTCGCGAATGATACTTGATTGGAATAGGGATGGGGGAACGTAACAGTGATACCCAAAGTACCCACAGCACGCATCGTAAGGTGACTTCCAGAGTATATACGTAGTTGGTTAGGTTATCTCTGAACTGCTCGCTAAATATCTGCAAACTTTGCTCGAGATTTCTGCGTCTTCAGGCTTGCGATATTTTTCTTCCGCACGAGAAAACGGAATCTCATAGCTTGCTCAATTTTGACTAAATGGAAGCTGATTACAGTAACGGATGATATCTTTTGAATCTGTCGTGCTATAGATTCAAAGTTGCCCGCCTCTCCGTAATCATAAAACAGTTACTGTCTAATTAAATGTTGCGCAGTGAGAACTTAGTTTTCAGATTGCCTATTGAGAAATTCCCTCAAGTTGTATTGCTCTGAGGACTCACTTGGACTTGTAAATCAACTGTATTCTTTAGATAACAATACGTATATATATATTCGTTTCTGAATTATTTCCGCCTAAATAAGGCATTTCTCTGTCAGCTGTCCATGACACAGTGCGATGCTGCTTTGCCGCCATATTGTTTTAACTCGTTGGTTTCAGTTCATGGTCCGTGACTATCCTTATGCATCAGAGACCGAAAAGTAGACCGACACTTGTAGTTACGGCCACCGATGCTTATTACATGTGCGGCGGACCAATCTGGCACCTTTCTGAGATATTAGGTGGAAATAGTATTCATGTTTTTATTTTTTATGGGTCAGTTCATCTTTCCTGCTAAGAATCAATGACTACGTGACAGAGAGGCATCCTTATGGGGACTGCTTGACTCTATAAGCAGAAAGCCAACCTTATTTAGTTCTAGATCGGTCTGTTGGTGCGTGATTAACTTTCTGCTCAATGCTCTGGTGCCTTGCATAACATAGTTTAACATGCTATTGAATTATGCAAACGTCTGTGTGTGTAAGTGTGTGTGTGTGTGTGTGTGTGTGTGTGTGTGTGTGTGTGTGTGTGTGTGTGTGTGTGTTTGTGTGTGTGAGTGATTCTGTTAATCATTGCAGTGCCTACTGCATTTCCAGTTTCATTCTGTTTCTGGAAGTTCCATACTCAATACATAGCTTAGATGTTTATGGCTTTTCTGTTCACTGCTCACAGGTACTTCTTTCACACCATACGCAACTTTTAATTTTGGTAATTCCTACCACAATCTGGGTCTGTATCATTCTGATAATTTAATATTTAATCTTGTCAGTGTCGTCCAAATTACAATTTTGGAGGACCCATCCTGGATTTTCGTTCCTGTGAATTTTGTGATCATTAA
Organism: Schistocerca gregaria; assembly: GCF_023897955.1. Taxonomy (NCBI): domain Eukaryota; kingdom Metazoa; phylum Arthropoda; class Insecta; order Orthoptera; family Acrididae; genus Schistocerca; species Schistocerca gregaria. Next base: position 795,547,506 of record NC_064922.1, on the reverse strand, counting down.
TTAACTACGGTTTCATTCATTCAACATTTTTCGTGCTAGGTAAGTCAAACTTAAAATTTTAGATTACACTCGCAGAGTCTTTCTTTCTTATGTGGTTCCGATGGCTTTTCAGATAAAGTTCTCTTATTTCATTTCAGTATTCATCACCTTACAGTTTTCACCCAATAGTGTTGATACTTGTGATGAAGACACATAACTGTATATTTACATTCATATATTGCAAGCAGCTTACTAATTAATAATTCTCTGTACACTTAGCACAAATTTAATGCCATATTTTGAAAGCAATTTAAAGTTATCATATTTTGGAAGATATATTTTCTGTGATTTAGTGTTAACTGCTCTGAGTTTCCTAGTGTGATGTTGTGACGTGGATAGTGAGTCAGACTGGTTGAGAATATAACACTGACATTTCATGGCTACTTCAGGTGCGAAAACTTTATGGTTAGGTTGTGCTATTCTAGTGGAATACTGTGGGGCAGATTTCTTTTTCGTATGTGATTTAAAAGAGAGATGCAGGCCATTATTGTTCACTTACTGACGTTATGTTGTGAACTTAATAAGGTGTGGAGAATTGGTGAAAAATTTTTGGATGGGGCTGTAATCAATTTTTTTGTTCAAGTTTAAATATTCAGTGGCAGCTCACTTTTGTTTGGAAGTACAGATAGGTACAGAATTAAATGCTTGAGAGTTGTCCGCTCCTGTAACTCACAAGGAGAGCTTCCTAATGGTGCAACCGGCTATTTGTAATCACCTATATGGTGGTGTAGGGTAGGAACCCAGATATCACATTCTAAAGCCATTCACCCTGATGGAGCCTCTTTTACGAGCAAAATACGAAAAACAATTTAGCCTGTTCCTGTAGAATATTAAATTGACGCCAATTTGCGACTGCGTTTAGCATAATGGAGGACATAAATTAGTATAAAATAGAAGGTGGTGGGTTCGACTCCAGTCTTGTTCCTTTTATTTTTTTCCTTGTTTTTAATTTTAACTTTTTTCAGTTATTTGCTTCAAATTAAATATTTTATTAAATTGTCTAATCCTTTGTCAAGCCATTGTAACCATTGTATTAACTCTCTTGTTTGTTCTCATTTCTCCCTTGGGCTCAAAATCATTGGTGGATTTGCATATCAGTTCTTTTTTGTTTATATTTTTGCGTTGCCTCTTTCATTTGTTTTGTGAGCTTGCGGTATTTAAAATGTCCTACAATGCAGATTCGTAACCAGCAAATGTCATTCCTTCACCAGGAAAGACGAATGGAATATTCCAGAATTTGAAACACGAACATCTGCTAGCATGAGTTTCTTAGAAGTAGATACCTTAGGGGTTGCGAAGCAACTCAAATCGCTTAATACGGGCAAGTCTTCAGGTCCAGATTGTATACCGATTAGGTTCCTTTCAGATTACGCTGATACTATAGCTCCCTACTTAGCACTCATATACAACCGCTCGCTCACCGATAGATCTGTACCTACAGATTGGAAAATTGCGCAGGTCGCACCAGTGTTCAAGAAGGGTAGTAGGAGTAATCCATTTAACTACAGACCTATATCATTGACGTCGGTTTGCAGTAGGGTTTTGGAGCATATACTGTATTCAAACATTATGAATCACCTCGAAGGGAACGATCTATTGACACGTAATCAGCATGGCTTCAGAAAACATCGCTCTTGTGCAACCCAGCTAGCTCTTTATTCGCACGAAGTAATGGCCGCTATCGACAGGGGATCTCAAGTTGATTCCGTATTTCTAGATTTCCGGAAAGCTTTTGACACCGTTCCTCACAAGAGACTTCTAATCAAGCTGTGGAGCTATGGGGTATCGTCTCAGTTGTGCGACTGGATTCGTGATTTTCTGTCAGGAAGGTCGCAGTTCGTAGTAATAGACGGCAAATCATCGAGTAAAACTGAAGTGATATCAGGTGTTCCCCAGGGAAGCGTCCTGGGACCTCTACTGTTCCTGATTTATATAAATGACCTGGGTGACAATCTGAGCAGTTCTCTTAGACTGTTCGCAGATGATGCTGTAATTTACCGTCTAGTAAGGTCATCCGAAGACCAGTATCAGCTGCAAAGCGATTTAGAAAAGATTGCTGTATGGTGTGTCAGGTGGCAGTTGACGCTAAATAACGAAAAGTGTGAGATGATCCACATGAGTTCCAAAAGAAATCCGTTGGAATTCGATTACTCGATAAATAGTACAATTCTCAAGGCTGTCAATTCAACTAAGTACCTGGGTGTTAAAATTACGAACAACTTCAGTTGGAAGGACCACATAGATAATATTGTCGGAAAGGCGAGCCAAAGGTTGCGTTTCATTGGCAGGACACAGATGCAACAAGTCCACTAAAGAGACAGCTTACACTACACTCGTTCGTCCTCTGTTAGAATATTGCTGCGCGGTGTGGGATCCTTACCAGGTGGGATTGACGGAGGACATCGAAAGGGTGCAAAAAAGGGCAGCTCGTTTTGTATTATCGCGTTATAGGGGAGAGAGTGTGGCAGATATGATACACGAGTTGGGATGGAAGTCATTACAGCATAGACGTTTTTCGTCGCGGCGAGACCTTTTTACGAAATTTCAGTCACCAACTTTCTCTTCCGAATGCGAAAATATTTTGTTGAGCCCAACCTACATAGGTAGGAATGATCATCAAAATAAAATAAGAGAAATCAGAGCTCGAACAGAAAGGTTTAGGTGTTCGTTTTTCCCGCTCGCTGTTCGGGAGTGGAATAGTAGAGAGATAGTATGATTGTGGTTCGATGAACCCTCTGCCAAGCACTTAAATGTGAATTGCAGAGTAGTCATGTAGATGTAGATGTCATCACGAAAGAATGGAGGAGTTTGATGAAGAAATGAGAACTTTCACGAATGCCTTACGCTGTGCGTTGTCTGTTTACGAGGAGAGATCTCCCGATTTCATAAATGTAAACGCAATCGCGATGAGCGAACGAATCGCAGGGGAAACTATTCAACTCGTGATGGAGAGTGTTATTGTTCAGGAACATGACCCAATATTAAACATCGAGGCTGATGAACAGGGTTTGTGTGATGAGGTAAGCCCATCCATACTACTACCAGTTAATTTTCGTATTTCCTCGTCCGCTACTCACAAAAAAAATTGTTTTGCGGTGTTCTCTAGACGATGAAGACATGGATGAATGTTTTAACCCATCCAGTTGTCAGGCACCTCTATTGATATGCATTCCGTTAAAATACAAAGCAAAAGCAGTTGCTTTCGCTGAAGCCCCTCTTAATTACTAATTGAAAAGTATCCAACAAAGTGGTTTCTCTTTTTTTACGCAGTAAAGGGTACTTGAGGAAACGGAAAAAAGATCTCAAACAAGAAGGAAATAATTTCGATAAGCTGTGTCTAGTTGATACGGAAACATTTGAAAAATTGAAGGATGCTCGGATGTGCCACGAAAAAGTGACAACGCGTTCACTGCAACAATAGGCAGTGATTACCGCCGTTCCGTATGTATAGGATAACTTCCCATTCTTTGCAAGTGAGAAGTAGGCAAAGAATTTTAAAATGAAACACGGAATACGTAAGAGAAAAGTGACTAAATTCGTTAGTGTAAATGACGTCGCAACACTTGAAGAAAGTGCAGCAGCAACAGAACGATTCAGAAAACAAATAGTGTTGATACTGGGTGTTTATTGTCCAACCCTATTATTAATACCGATAAAATGGGTTGCAGTTACGAATAAAGTATCATCGGTCACTGGAGTTTCGAGATCAAAAACAGTTTTGGTGCAAAAGAGAAATTTGGCGAAAGCCACACATTCGTAAACAGCGCAATATGTGTTGATATTCGCCGGTGAATTGCTACTGTGCGTGTTCTTATGTATGAACGAGGTCGAAAATAAATTCGGACCTAGCGTTGCTGAAGAAGTTAAACGTTTGGAGTCAGAATCCGGAAATGTGGTCGTCACCTGCTCAAAATCGGAATATTAACGAAAGAGCTCTAGAGATAATATTTGCAATTGTACTGTATCTCCTGGGGTGGGCATGAATTTTAAGTTTGTAAATACCATGTATTGATAATTATAGTATGAATAGCTCGCGATGTATGCCAAAGAGTAAACAAATGCATTATGTTGCAATGTATGCCTTGATGAATATTCCATGGCCATTCGAGGCTCGGTGTCTTAACTTTCTATTCTGGTTTCTTCTTCTTTTCTTGGACTGGAAGAGGAAAGAACGATTGTCTGAGGTTCACCATGCTGTAACAGTCAAAGTAAGTTGTAAACGACACTAAAATATAGTTGTTCATGACTTCAGACTTGTGTCTGGTACATAATTACTTGTAAAACTAATCCTTGATTGTCCGGAACGTTGACCATTGTTATGTGCCATACTAGAAAATAATTAGTAATTTTCTTTCAGCTCATCTTCGACACGTGCCGCCGTTTAGGACACTGAACTTTCTTTCAGAGTCCACCAGCTACGCGGTGGCTACTAATAATTCAATATATTTCACTTTCAGATTTTCTCAGTGTTGTGAGATAACATCCCAGGCAGACTGGCCTGGTCACAGGGTTCTAGTTCCAGTACAAGATTTCATCTTCAAGAGATTATCCTTGTTATCTTATACTGCTAATCGAGACGAAACCACGATCTAGGAGTTTCGAGTTTTATAAATTTCACATTGAACTGACCTACGAAATATTATCTGGTGCGATAAGCACGTGAGCTGTAACCAAACTTTTGGTATATATTGAGGAATATCTATGACAATTCAAGAGAGACAATTAATTATTTATAATCCCGGAAGCACCATGAGTACAGGGCCAGTCTGCTGATTGCTGATCAGCGTCGGGCTAATAGTAATGTTGTGTTATTGATCATTGAGAGATAGAGTGCATAATTACGTAACAGAACTGTAAGCATAGTATTATTAGAGTTATTTCTCTTATGTTTCGACGTCACTTCATTAAAAGTTATCAAATCTTATTCACAGTTTCAAGTCAAAGTGCTTAGGGAGTTAACCCTCATTCACGTTGCAAAACTAATTTCAAAGACAATATATAATTATTTGATAATCCGTACATACAGCCGCTCTGTGAAAGAAAGGATTACTATTACTAATATTCAAAGAATAATCATTACTACATATTACTTTTTATATATATTAAATTACATTACTCAGTCTGTAATGAAACCATACGTTAGGGAAAACGATATTTGTTACCTGTTGATACATGGAATGGCCAGATGGACAAAACATTATACGACGGGATATTTGCGGACAGTGCTAAAAAAGCTACATGCACTGTGAGAATTTTTCCTCCAAACTGTACTCCCCTGTGTCAGCCATGTGACGTATATTTTTATCGTCAGATGAAAAATATTATTAAAAACTGTAGATCGCACCTGAATTACTTCAAGATAAATACTAAACTGCTACACGTGAAAAGGTTATCAAAATATGTTCAGTTGTTCATTGGATTCTGTGTGCACCAGCTTTTTGAAACATGGTAAGGCAGGCCTGGTACGGATCGAAGTTAGGTAATGAAAAGAAGATATTTCATATGAATGAAGTGTGCGTCCTGTTGAATTTTATGACAGACTATGTGAACTTAGAAAGGGAGGTTTTACAGTTTGTCCATAGTGTGAGAACAATTTCTGTTTCAAATGTTTGTATGACAATTACCACACAAGAAAGTGTACATCTCGCAACGAAAAATAAATTTTAGTGACTGTTGCACAGTCGGTATGAATACTAAAACCTATTTCGAGTGCCGGCCTCTGGTGGCTGAGCGGTTCTAGGCGCTTCAGTCTGGAACCGCTCGACCGCTACGGTAGCAGGTTCGAATCCTGCCTCGGGCATGGACGTGTGTGAGGCACTTAGATTAGTTAGGCTTAAGTAGTTCTAAGTTCTAGGGGACTGATGACCTCAGATGTTAAGTCTCATAGTGCTCAGAGCCATTTGAAACTATTTCGTGTCTTTAGTCTCTTGATCGGTATTTTTAAATGATTAAATGTTACAATATATAAATAAAAAAATAATTAAAACAATAAGGACTAAGGTTATAAATGAAAAAAAGAGTGACAGGAAGATAATACAAGAACAAATAAGAATGTTAATACAATGGTTAAAATAACTTGTCAATGAATTAGAAAATTTAAAAGCATTACAATTGAAGCAAATAACGTCAAACTTCTATGCTATCCATTGCGCTACGACGGAAATCTAATGATTATAGTTATTTTAATGTTCTAAACAAACAGGCTAAACTGTTTTTCGGCTTTTACTCGTAAACGAATGCCCATCAGGATGAATGGCTTCGAGGAGTAATACCTGGGTTCTTAACCCACACCACAGTGTATGTGTTTGGAAGAAGTCAATGCACCACTGGGGACCTCTCCTTTTCCATGGCCAGCGCCGCAGCATACCGTGCAAAGACCTGGTGTTCGATTCCCAACCAGCTCGAAAATTTCTCTCCGTCCGGGGGTTGGGTGCTGTGTTGTCTTATCATTTCACCCTTAGCGACACCCAAGTCGCCGAAGTGGAATATTTTGGAATATTTACTTCGTCTTCTTTTGTGAAGGCATTTCGGAAGGCTGTGTTTAATAATCCTGCTTTGGCAGCACTGTCTTTGATAGTACCTCCATTGTTATCGCGCAGAGACGGCATTGATTGTGTCTTTCCGCTAACATACTTCACATATGACCAGAATACCTTTGGATTTTCTGCCAGGTCTTGAGACAATGTTTCATTGTGAAAACTCTTATAAGCATCTCGCGATGAAGTCCGCGCTAAATTTCGAGCCTCTGTAAAAGATCGCCAATCTTGGGGATTTTTCGTCTGTTTAAATGTGGCATGTTTGTCTCGTTGTTTCTGCAACAGTGTTCTGACCCATTTTGTGTACCAAGGAGGATCGTCTCCGTCGTATGTTAATTTAGTTGATAAAATCTCTCAATTTCTGCCAATACTATTTCTTTGAATTCAAGCCACATCTGGTCCGCACTTACATTGTTAAGGAGTGGAGACTGTCTCTCAGGAAGGCGTCAAGTGGATTTTTATCTGCTTTATGGAGTAGGTATATTTTTCGTTTGTTTTTGGAGGATTTGATGGTTACAATATTCAGTCTCGGTACTACAACCCTGTGTGCACTAACCCCGTTTTGATACACGTTATTAACTCCGGATTATTTGTTGCTAAGAGGTCAAGTGTGTTTTAACAACCGTTTACTGTTCGCGTGGGCTCATGAACACTCTGCTTGAAATAATTTTCAGAGAAAGAGGTTAACACAATCTCGGATGATGTTTTACTCGTACGTAAACTTATTTTCACCAAAATATCGAGGGTAAATTAAAGTTACCACCAACTATAATCGGATGAGACGGGTGCGTGTTTGAAATCAAACTCAAGTTTTCTTTGAACCTTTCAGCAACTGTATCATCTGAATTAGGAGGTCGGTTAAAGGATCGAATTATTAATTTTCCGTTTTCCAACAATGACCTCCGTCCATAATAACTCACAGGAATTAACTACATCTACATCTACATCTACATGACTACTCTGCAATTCACATTTAAGTGCTTGGCAGAGGGTTCATCTAACCACAATCATACTATCTCTCTACCATTCCACTCCCTAACAGCGCGTGGGAAAAACGAACACCTAAACCTTTCTGTTCGAGCTCTGATTTCTCGTATTTTATTTTGATGATCATTCCTACCTATGTAGGTTGGGCTCAACAAAATATTTTTGCATTCGGAAGAGAAAGTTGGTGACTGAAATTTCGTAAATAGATCTCGCCACGACGAAAAACGTCTTTGCTTTAATGACTTCCATCCCAACTTGCGTATCATATCTGCCACACTCTCTCCCCTATTACGTGATAATACAAAACGAGCTGCACCCTTTCGATGTCCTCCGTCAATCCCACCTGGTAAGGATCCCACACCGCGCAGCAATATTCTAACAGAGGACGAACGAGTGTAGTATAAGCTGTCTCTTTAGTGGACTTGTTGCATCTTCTAAGTTTCCTGCCAATGAAACGCAACCTTTGGCTCGCCTTCCCCACAATATTATCTGTGTGGTCTTTCCAACTGAAGTTGTTCGTAATTTTAACACCCATGTACTTAGTTGAATTGACAGCCTTGAGAATTGTACTGTTTATCGATTAATCGAATTCCAACGGATTTCTTTTGGAACTCATGTGGATCACCTCACACGTTTCGTTATTTAGCGTCAACTGCCACCTGCCACACCATACAGCAATCTTTTCTAAATCGCTTTGCAACTGATACTGGTCTTCGGATGACCTTACTAGACGGTAAAATACAGCATCATCTGCGAACAACCTAAGAGAACTGCTAAGATTGTCACCCAGATCATTTATATAGATCAGGAACAGCAGAGGTCCCAGGACGCTTTCCTGGGGAACACCTAATATCACTTCAGTTTTACTCGATGATTTGCCGTCTATTACTACGAACTGCGACCTTCCCGACAGGAAATCACGAATCCAGTCGCACAACTGAGACGATGCCCCATAGGCCCGCAGCTTGATTAGAAGTCGCTTGTGAGGAACGGTGTCAAAAGCTTTCCGGAAATCTAGAAATACGGATTCAACTTGAGATCCCCTGTCGATAGCGGCCATTACTTCGTGCGAATAAAGAGCTAGCCGCGTTGGACAAGAGCGATGTTTTCTGAAACCATGCTGATTACGTATCAATAGATCGTTTCCTTCGAGCTGACTCATAATGTTTGAATACAGTATATGTTCCAAAACCCTACTGCAAACCGACGTCAAAGATATAGGTCTGTAGTTAGATGGATTACTCCTACTACCCTTCTTAAACACTGGTGCGACCTGCGCAATTTTCCAATCTGTAGGTACGGATCTATCGGTGAGCGAGCGGTTGTATATGAGTGCTAAGTAGAGAGCTATTGTATCAGCGTAATCTGAAAGGAACCTAATTGGTATACAATCTGGACCTGAAGACTTGCCCGTATCAAGCGATTTGAGTTGCTTCACAACCCCTAAGGTATCTACTTCTAAGAAACACATGCTAGCAGCTGTTCGTGTTTCAAATTCTGGAATATTCCATTCGTCTTCCTTGGTGAAGGAATTTCGGAAAACTGCGTTCAATAACTCCGCTTTAGCGGCACAGTCGTTGGTAACAGTACCATCGGCACTGCGCAGCGAAGGTATTGACTGCGTCTTGCCCCTTGTGTACTTTACGTACGACCAGAATTTCTTCGGATTTTCTACCAAATTTCGAGACAATGTTTCGTTGTGGAACCTATTAAAGGCATCTCGCATTGAAGTCCGTGCCGAAATTTCGCGCGTCTGTAAATTTTAGCCAATCTTCGGGATTTCGCGTTCTTCTGAACTTCACATGCTTTTTCCATTGCCTCTGCAACAGCGTTCGGACCTGTTTTGTGTACCACGGGGGATCCGTTCCATCTCTTACCAATTTATGAGGTATGAATCTGTCAATTGCTGTTGCTACTATATCTTTGAATTTGAGCCACATCTCGTCTACGTTTGCATAGTCAGTTCGGAAGGAATGGAGATTGTCTCTTAGGAAGGCTTCTAGTGACACTTTATCCGCTTTTTTAAATAAAATTATTTTGTTTTTGTTTCTGGTGGATGAGGAAGAAACGGTATTGAGCCTAGCTACAACGACCTTGTGATCACTAACCCTTGTATCAGTCATGATGCTCTCTATCAGCTCTGGATTGTTTGTGGCTTAGAGGTCAAGTATCTTTTCGCAACCATTTACAATTCGCGTGGGTTCGTGGACTAACTGCTCGAAATAATTTTCGGAGAAAGCATTTAGGACAATCTCAGAAGATATTTTCTGCCTACCACCGGTTATGAACAAGTATTTTTGCCAACATATCGAGGGAAGGTTGAAGTTCCCACCAACTATAACCGTAGGAGTGGGGTTTTTATTTGTTACAAGACTCAAATTTTCTCTCCAAACTGTTCCGCAACTATATCATCGGAGTCTGGGGGTCGGTAAAAGGAGCCAATTATTAACTTAGTTCGGCTGTTAATTATAACCTCCACCCATTCCAATTTGCATGGAGTATCTACTTCGACTTCACTACAAGATAAACCACTACTGACAGACACAAACACTCCACCACCAATTCTGCCTAATCTATCTTTCCTGAACACCGAACGAGACTTCGTAACAATTTCTGCAGAACTTATTTCAGGCTTTAGCCAGCTTCCTGTACCTATAACGATTTCAGCTTCTGTGCTATCTATTAGCGCTTGAAGCTCAGGGACTTTCCCAGCAAAACTACAACAATTTACAACTACAATTCCGATTGTTCCTTGATCCAAGCACGTCCTGTATTTACCATTCACCCTTTGAGATTGCAGCCCACCCCGTACTTTCCCGAGGCCTTCTAACCTAAAAAACCGCCCAGTCCACGCCACACAGCCTCCGCTACCCGTGTAGCCGCCAGCTGAGTGTAGTGAACTCCTGATGTATTCAGCGGAACCCGAAACTCCACCACCCTATGGCGCAAGTCAAGGAATCTGCAGCCAACACGGTCGCAAAACCGTCTGAGCCTCTGATTCAGACCCTCCACCCGGCTCTGCACCAAAGGTCCGCAGTCGGTTCTGTCGACGATGCTGCAGATGGTGAGCTCTGCCTTCATCTCGTAAGCAAGACCGGCAGCCTTCACCAAATCAGATAGCTTTGCAAAAACAGACATAATGTCTTATGGGACAACAGCAATCAGTGAAATTATACTGTTACTTAAAAACCGTCTTGATTGCAAATATTTTTATTCATATGACCGGTTTCGGTTCATTCAGAACCATCTTCAGATCTGATATTTCAGTTACAGGAGTAACCCGTCCAAATCCAGCAGTTTTCACATGCTACGTCACATGACGTGCTCTTCATGGCATCCGGAAGGACCCTTTCCACATCAGGAATGACTCTTCCCGGAATGCACACAGAGTGCACACTGGAATTCTTCCCCTCGTTAGCCTCCTTCCTACTTCAATTTCGCGACAAGATAAAGCAACAAACACCCCACCGCCAACCGGTTTTAGTCTATCCTTTCGGAACACCCTTAGGACCTTCGCAAAAATGTCGACTGAGCTTTTCTCCGACTTTAGCCAGCCTTCACTGCCTGTAATGATTTGAGTATTAGTGCTTTCTATTAGCGCTTGGAGCTCTGGTACTTTCCCAACACAGCTACCACAGTTTACAGCAGTTATACCGATGGTTCTTGTATCTACTTTCTTCCTGTGTTAGACTTGCACCCTTTGTGACTGGAGCCCTATTTGTGTTTTCCCGAAACCCTCTAACCTAAAAAATCGCCCATTCCACGCCATACAGCACCTGCTACCCGTGTAGCCGCCTCCTGCGTATGGTGGGCTCCTGACCCATTCACCGGAACCCGAAACCCTACCACACTTTGGCGCAAGTCAAGGACTCTGCAGCCTAACGATCGCAGAACCGTCTGAGCCTTTGATTCAGAATCTCCACTCTGCTCTGTATCAGAGGTCTGCAGTTGGTCCTATCAAGTACACTGCAAATGATCAGTTCTGCTTTCAACTCACAAGCAAGACCTAGTCTTCTGTTAGCCGCTCGAAACCAGAGAGAATCCCTTCTGATCCATAGTGACACACATCATTGGTCCCAACGTGAGCCACCATCTGCAGCTGGCTGCACCCTGTGCTCTTCATGGCATCTGGGAAGACCCGCTCCACAAGGAGTGCACATAGGCTTTCTTCCCCCCTTGCAGCCATGTCCCTGAGGGGCCCCATAACGCGCCTAACGTTGGAGCTCCCAACTATCAATAATCCCACCGTCTGTGATTGTCCACATCTTGCAGGATGAGAGGTTTCCTCTGAAACAGGACAGGCGATGGCATTTGGCTCAGCGACAGTGTCGGCCACAGACAGCGCGTGGAACCTATTTTCTAACCGGGGACCCCTTACGCAGACTCCCAGGGAAGTCTTTCGCCGCGTGCTACACCCTGGGCAACCTCCCACCCTACCACAGGTGAGGGGTCAATCTCAGTGCGAGCAGTAACTGGGCTGGCCACCGGTGAGGACCGATCGGAGGCCTCGGACATCCTGGACGTCCGTTGGATCCCCACAGCCGGCCCACAACAATGGTGCCCATCCACTGCAGCCTGGAACTGAGAGCACACACAACAATCGCAGTCCCTATCCACTAAAGACCGTAGAAAACTAAACTACGCAGATAAACGGAGTATTCGCATGTGCTGTGAAACTCTACAGTAGACACTGACGAAAATGTCCGCCCCGGTAGCTGCGTGGTCAGCGCAACAGACTGTCAATCCAAAGGGCCCGGGTTCGATTCCCGGCTGGGTCGGAGATTTTCTCCACTCAGGGAATGGGTGTTGTGTTGTCCTAATCATCATCATATCAAGCCCGAAGTGGCGTCAAATCGAAAGACTTGCACCAGGCGAACGGTCTACCCCGACGGGAGGCCCTCGTCACACAACATTTCATTTCACTGACGAAAATGCAGGAACTGTGTCTAATAAATTAAATTAGTACGCAGAGATTCAAAAACCTAACTACCAAAGCACTCAGCTGAAACTAAATAATTCGCCCCTAATGAGGACCTCGTAATAAGTCACAAAATCGGTTTACTTTCCGACGCAAACGAAAAGGGGAGAACTGTGGCTATTAAATATTAAATTAACACGCAGAAACTCAAGTAACTAAACTATCATTGCATACAGATGAAATTAAACAATTCTCTCCTGGTTAGGAACCCATAAAAGTCACAAAATCGGTTACTTTCGTGCCACTGCGTCTGTCTCGGCGGGCTGCTGCTGCCTGACTGGCTGACTAACACTAGCAAGCGGTCACTAGCTTTCAAAACAAACGAACAAATCACTGTCGACTCGCGGTATGGAACTCTACTGTCGACCCTTACGAAGACGTAGGAACTGTGTCTAGTAAATTAGATTAATACCCAGAGATTCAAAAACCTTACTACTGAAGCACTCACCTGAAACCAAATAATTCGCCCCTGGTTAGGTACTTGTAATATGTCACAAAATCTGTTTACTTTCCGACGAAAATAAAAACGCGAGAACTGTGTCTATTAGATGTTAAATTAATACGCGGAAACTCAAGAAACTAAACTATTAAAGCACAGAAATGAATTTATAAAATTCACTCCTGGTTAGGAACTGGTTGCTGCGCAGAGTGGCCGTGTGGTTTAGGGCACCATGTCACGGATTGCGTGGCCCCTCCCGCCGGAGGTTTGTGTCTTCCCTCGGGTATGGGTGTGTGTTGTTCTGAGCGTAAGTTAGTTTAAGTACTGTGTAAATCTAGGAACCGGGTATCTCAGCAGTTTGGTCACTTAGGAAATCACACACATTTGAACATTTTTTGAACAGAAAATGGTAAAAGTCACAAAACCGGTTACTTCCCTGTTACTGCGTCTGTGTTGGCCGTCTGCAGCTGCCTGACTCTAGCCTACGAGTTGTTTTTTGGGATGGGACGGATTTCCCTTTGGACGCGTGTTTGTAAAATTGGAGTTCAAAACCTTTTCTGACCTTGCTTTTCCTTTAGTTTCTCTAAATCATTTAAGGCAAATGCTGGAATGGGTGGCTTAGGTGAGCGATGGTCGATTTCTTCCTACAACTTTGGCCAATCACAGCTTGAAAAAAAAAATGGCTGTGAGCACTATGGAACTTAACTACTAAGGTCATCAGTCCCCTAGAACTTAGAACCACTTAAACCTAACTAACCTAAGAACATCACACACATCCATGCCCGAGGCAGGATTCGAACCCGCGGCCGTAGCGGTCGCGCGTTTCCAGATTGTAGCGCGTAGAACCGCTCGACCACCTCGGCCGGCAATCACAGCTTGAACTGCGTCTCGAGTTAACCTCAGTAACTTTTATGCTATCTCTCAGCTTCATTTTTTTTCTTTGCGGAACTTTCCTCACAGTTTTGGATAGAAACAAGCGTGGCACCAAAATAAACTTGATTTTAAGGAAAACTGAAAACACATTTCTATAATTGTGACAGAAATTAAAAATTCTTGATTTTATAGAAACAATACAGAAAAACATAAATTCCTAATAAGCAATGCCAATAGATTTTACAAGCCACATATTTCATAATTTGGGTTAGGAAAAGATATGGCAAGGTAATTATACACCTTGCGGAATTCTAACATCAAATAAAGAACAAAGATTTATATCTCAAGCCATTTGTTGAGAGTACTGTCAACTGTGTATCGTAAGTACATGTTCTCAATTAAAACTAAAGCTCAATTCAAGAAAAAGTAGCTTAGAAAATGGTTTTGGCAACCAACTCCACGAGATAAAAATAGTATGAAAGAATTTTAGGGAATGGGAATTGAAAAAAAAAATGCTTAGTGATTTTATACTTGATCCTCAAATATCGTAATATACCCCTAATTGCAGGAGGATGTCATCAGAAAAGGTTCGGTTCCAAAACAGATTTTTTTGGAGCTCCCAGCATTATGGCTTTAGTCATGTATTGAATCTTAAACGTGAAGTCAGTCCAGTTCTTAGATCTGAAGGCTAAGATGAGATGGTAATATGCCTTATCTTCATCACATCGTATCTCTGAATTGCAATCAATGTATTTTTGTATAAGTAACTGTTTTCTCCTCTGCTTTTCTTTTTAAGTTTTGACGAGTTAAGTAGAATTACTGAATTCTAAATAAGCAATTCCTTCATTAGATGTTACCAGTTATTAATATCATAAGTGAGAAGAGGAATAGATATGACAAGACAATTAAACACCTTATGGAATATACGTACTATTGTAAGGAAAAGAACCATTGGTGAACGTAGAATAAAGTGTCCAGAGGGGGGAAAGTGACCATTGCATGTTTTTTTCCCTAAACCTTGCTGCTGCATGGCGAGCAGTGGTCACACTAGTTCTCTATTGCTCATTACTATCAAGAGTTTAACACAGGAACTTTCCTGATTTTCATTCGTCTAATGTAAGGTCTAATGTAAGGTCATTTATATTACTCTTGTTACCTCATTTATACGTAGAGTAATACTTTTTGCAACGTCATTATTTAAATAACGTCTTTTACCCAACAAATATACACTCCTGGAAATTGAAATAAGAACACCGTGAATCCATTGTCCCAGGAAGGGGAAACTTTATTGACACATTCCTGGGGTCAGATACATCACATGATCACACTGACAGAACCACAGGCACATAGACACAGGCAACAGAGCATGCACAATGTCGGCACTAGTACAGTGTATATCCACCTTTCGCAGCAATGCAGGATGCTATTCTCCCATGCAGACGATCGTAGAGATGCTGGATGTAGTCCTGTGGAAAGGCTTGCCTTGCCATTTCCACCTGGCGCCTCAGTTGGACCAGCGTTCGTGCTGGACGTGCAGACCGCGTGAGACGACGCTTCATCCAGTCCCAAACATGCTCAATGGGGGACAGATCCGGAGATCTTGCTGGCCAGGGTAGTTGACTTACATCTTGTAGAGCACGTTGGGTGGCACGGGATACATGCGGACGTGCATTGTCCTGTTGGAACAGCAAGTTACCTTGCCGGTATAGGAATGGTAGAACGATGGGTTCGATGACGGTTTGGATGTACCGTGCACTATTCAGGTTCACCTCGACGATCACCAGACGTGTACGGCCAGTGTAGGAGATCGCTCTCCATACCATGATGCCGGGTGTTGGCCCTGTGTGCCTCGGTCGTATGCAGTCCTGATTGTGGCGCTCACCTGCACAGCGCCAAACACGCATACGACCATCATTGGCACCAAGGAAGAAGCGACTCTCATCGCTGAAGACGACACGTCTCCATTCGTCCCTCCATTCACGCCTGTCGCGACATCACTGGAGGCGGGCTGCACAATGTTGGGGCGTGAGCGGAAGACGGCCTAACGGTGTGCGGGACCGTAGCCCAGCTTCATGGAGACGGTTGCGAATGGTCCTCGCCGATACCCCAGGAGCAACAGTGTCTCTAATTTGCTGGGAAGTGGCGGTGCGGTCCCCTACGGCACTGCGTAGGATCCTACGGTCTTGGTGTGCATCCGTGCGTCGCTGCGTTCCGGTCCCAGGTCGACAGGCACGTGCACCTTCCGCCGACCACTGGCGACAACATCGATGTACTGTGCAGACCTCACGCCCCACGTGTTGAGCAATTCGGCGGTACGTCCACCCGGCCTCCCGCATGCCCACTATAAGTCCTCGCTCAAAGTCCGTCAACTGCACATACGGTTCACGTCCACGCTGTCGCGGCATGCTACCAGTGTTAAAGACTGCGATGAAGCTCCGTATGCCACGGCAAACTGGCTGACACTGACGGCGGTGGTGCAGAAATACTGCGCAGCTAGCGCCATTCGACGGCCAACACCGCGGTTCCTGGTGTGTCCGCTGTGCCGTGCGTGTGATCATTGCTTGTACAGCCCTCTCGCAGTGTCCGGACCAAGTATGGTGGGTCTGACACACCGGTGTCAATGTGTTCTTTTTTCCATTTCCAGGAGTGTAGTTCCTTGTTGATTTTTGTTTGATGGCTTCGTCTGTGACCCACTAACGCCGATATGACAGTCGGACGGAAAAAATAGTCAAAGTAAATTTATGTTATGAAAAACTATCTGTAGTCTGTTATATTTGGCCTCATACAAACATTCAATTGAATGTGGTCTACTGCAGCTTCCTAGTATTGTTCCAGATACTGGGTCTTCACGATGCGTTAAAAAATATACCCAAAAATGAGTGCAACAAACATAGGACCCAGTTGCGATGGAAAAAGCGGCTGAGACAGTAAAGAATGATAAGATGCCTTCTTGTACAGTGCCAAATTAATTTAATATTTCACTTAACACACTGAAAAGACGAGTTAATGAACAAATTAGAGATGTGGTAGATGGTAAAAGGAGTGTGGGAAGCTTATGGACTGTGTTCATAGAACAAGAACAGCATATCCTTGGTGATGTTTATGAAATGAAAAGTAATTTTATTGATTTACAGTAAACAATCTATGGAGATTAGCACTCCAGGTGACAGGCTGCAAGAAAATAGTCAAGAAAAGTCGGAGATTGCAGGCAAAGATAAAACCCAAATATTAAACATGTATGTTTAAATTCTGTCAATAATAGTTTTGTGAAAACTCCGTTTCCCTTATACGGACCAATTTAACTCACTTTCCTCTACATCCCTATGTTCAAATCAGTTGTTGAGTACCAGCATCGAAAGTATGGGTTCCCAAATAAAAAACAAGTGTATTACATCATTAAAACAGCGCAAGAAAAACAAAACAGTTTCATTCTGCTCATCAGATTTATTATGTTGGCAGTTCGTCCTAGAACAGCAAAGTATTTGCACTTAAAGGAAGACGCCAAGTCGTTATTTCAGCTGAGAAAGGATTGCTGGAGCTGCAGTCATGGACTGTGCGGCTGGTCCCGGCGGAGGTTCGAGTCCTCCCTCGGGCATGGGTGTATGTGTTTGTCCTTAGAATAATTTAGGTTAACTAGTGTGTAAGCTTAGGGAATGATGACCTTAGCAGTGAAGTCCCATAAGATTTCACACAATTCACACACACAAAGATTGCTGACCACTTTAGAAGTATGTACAATGTAAAACGAAAAAATAAAACACAAGAAAGACACACCACGAAATAATTATCGGAGTGATACTGAAATCGGTAGATGCGGTGTACATGTACAGACAAACAAGAGATGAATATTTCAGAAAATTTGGGTGATTGATTCAATAGAAAGAGCTTCACAAATTGAGCAAGTCAATAACGCGGTGGTCCACCTGTGCCCCTTATGGATGCAATTATTCGGCTTGTTTGTATTTGGTATCCTTCTGAGAGAAAATGTGCCAAATTCTGTCCAACTGATATAAATATAAATCATTTTATTGTTATTGTTTTGATATTTATTATTTAAATGGGTGTTTTAATTATTAGTCCACGTGTAATTAGAATTTTATTAGGTTGAGATGGCTTAGGATTGGTTTATCATTGTTTAGCTATCAAAATGTAAACTCTTATAGCGCGGGTGTATTGAGTGCTTTATCTAATCGAATTCGTCAAAATCCCGAGCTGGTTGGGGGCTCTGCAAATAATGGTCCAAACGTTCCCAATTTTGGATAATCCGGAGACCTTGCTGCAAGCAGTAGAGATTCTCGCCGTGTGCTGGCAGCCGTTATCGTGCTGAAATGTAAGCTCGAGGTAGCTTGCTACGAATGGCAACAAAACGGGGGGTAGAATAACGTGCTGTACTGGTGCCGCAGATGACAACCAAAGGATTCCTACAGTGAAATTAAACGGAATCCCACACCATCCATCACTCCTGCTTGTTGAACCGCATGGCGGGTTACAGTCACACCTCCTTTTGTTGCCCGTCATGGCAAGCCATCCTGAGCTTACAGTTCAGCAAGATAATGCCCACCCTCAAAAGGCGAGAGTTTCTACTGCTTCTCGTCGTGAGTCCCAAACCCTGCCTTCGCCAGCAAGGTAGCCGGATCTGTCCCCAGTTGAGAACGTTCGGAGCGTTATGGGAAAAGCCCTCCAGCCAGCTCTGGATTTTTGACGATCTAACGCGCGAGTAGGACAGAATTTGCCACGATATCCCTCAGGAGGTGATAGAACAACTGTATCATTTAATACCAAACAGAATATCTGCTTGCATGAGGGCCAGAGGTGGACCAATGTGTTATTGACTTGCTCAGTTTGTGAAGCTCTTTCTCTTGAATAAATCATCCAATTTTTCTGAAATGTTCATCATTTGTTTGTCCGTACATGTATACCAGATACCTTATAACATGTAGGTTTAAATTTTGTCAATAATAGTTTTGTGAAAACTCAGTTTCCCTTAGATGGGCCAGTTTATCTCAATTTCCTCTACATCCCTATGTTCAAATCAGTTGTTGAGGACTAGCATCGAAAGTATGGGTTCCCAAATAAAAAACTCAAATCAGGAAATATCTGAAAAGGGTTTATGAAAACGATTCAAGAGATAACATGCGGATGGAAGAATTGTAGAGAAGAATGGGAAATACGAAAACCATTTGTTGTGCCGTAGAGGAGAAGCAATTGATAGTATGGTCGCAGCAGAAGGTTGTCGGCCACGAATACGTCCATGAGCTACGGCTCCAGAAATAAAATTCTCTGTATAAAGTAATGGACATTATGAAAAATGTCCCACACTAGGTGAAGGGTGAAATGAATAGTTACCACGAGCGCATGGGAATGGACTTGCGATTTGAAACTATGGTCGAAATATGAATAATATAAAAACAGTAGAGGGTGGCAGTGTAACTAACAATTTGCAGGAAGGAAAGGTGGAAATGAGCTATTAATTTCTGGTATGCAAACGCGAAAATTCCAAGAGACGGGCAGCTGACTTCGAGCATGGCCGGAAGACACGCGGCCGAAATACCAGTGGAAGAGATGGAATTTCACGGTTGCGTGCCCCAATTGAACACATTACTCATTCAGTGGTGAAAAGCTGAACATCAGCTCTGTAATGAATATTTGCCAACAGAAACAAATTAGGTAGACAAAACAGAAATTGTTTAGAGGGATTAACAGCTGCTACCATAAAAGAACCTTACAGGTGGACGAGTAATACAATAGCAAATTGTCGCTCTCAGTGCGCGGCACTTTGATGCTGCAAAAAAGGTCGCCTCGTAGATAGGTACTCACATTTTTCAAGGCGCCTCAGTACAAACTTTGAAGTTTAAAAATGTGTCTTTGTTTTGAACACACTGTGACGTAAGCTACGCAGAAGAGTGTAAATTTTATTTTTTGTTTTATTTCCTGACAATTATCGGTCACATGTATGTCTTCGGCGGTATCTGCATTACAGACAACAAAATACACTATCTGATGAAACCTATCGACAAATCTTTTAGCGGGCATTAATACGGGATGTATCCACTCTTCGTCTTTATGAAGGCATTCGCCGTCCCGAATAAGATACTGGGTTACTTAAGAAGTCGTCGAGCAACTCGCATACTTGAAACCTATCCCGTATGCTCGTATGTTCGTTAACAGTCTGCTGTCTGGCTATTAATGTATAAAACCATGGTCTTGTGATGGTTTAGACGTTAACAGCCATGCTCAGACCAGCTTCTGCTATTGATGGGTTACACACTGAACTCTGGAGGAGACACTGTCAAAGAGCTGGAGGAACGTCCAACAACCCTACCACAACAAAGGTCAAAATTTAATAATGATTGTGGTGTTGCTCGCGCTGCTAAATACTGCATTTTCGGGCAGCAACAAAGTTATTATGTGGCAGGTGTCATTAGAGCACAGTTAATAAAGTCATTTCATGTAATAATGAATAAACTATGCAATCATCTTTTCGTGTTTCCCACGCTGGTCTCGTTGTGAAATCATGGCTCAATCGTCGAAAATCTAGGTGATGATGATTCCAAGCTCGGATGCAAAGAGGCCTATCTTTCATTCTGCGATATTCAAAACTTTTGTAGATGCGCTTCACAAACCATTCTTGAAGATTACACTTTTGCAGGACAATGGTGATGTAAAAAAATAATCAGCACTCCGAATTTAAGTTACACTTCTTTTTTATTACTTTTGCTACAATATCACGTAGCACACAAAACATCACTTCACAATACAAAACATACTTGAAAACATCTTCCTCACCGTTAAAGTTCACATTTTATAAACTGGCTACAATATGCGTCTTTTCAACTGACGATCGACTCTCTAACTCTTTCTTCTTAGAGGCCCAAAAATCAAGAGTTACAAGTACGTCAAAGATCATAGTGACAAAAGAAAGAACACACATAAGAATGATATCACTGAAACATAAACATACCGATGTATCAAAATACCTCTACATTAATGAAATCAAATCTGAATGTTGTCTCAGAAATATGTTAACTACTTTACAGAAACACATTAGAATATTGCTGATATCGAGAGGTTGAGTTGAGGTGCCGTAATGGTTACGTAATTCAAGTACCATTACAAACGGCAGCACTCACTTCCTCAAGAGTCGAAACCAGAGCAGGCAGTGATATTGGACATTGGGGTCTGGAGCTATGTCAACCTTCTAACTCATCCCAAACGTGTTCCATCGGTTCCGGGTAGCGACTCTGGACAGGTCAGTTCATTTCATGAACGTTATTATTCATAAACCATTGCCTCATACATGATGTTTCATAACTGGGCGCACGCTGTCATCACCTCCGAACTGTTCCCCTATTGTATGCTATACACGATGCTGTAAAATGTCTTCGTGTCCTTCTATATTCAGCGTTTTCTTAAGCGCAATAACGGGGCAGCACCCTAACCACGAAACACGCCCTCCTTATCGTAAGACCACCTCGTCCGTATCTCACTGTTAGCACTATACTTCATGGCACGTGAGGTTCTCCAAACATTTTCCAAGCACAGACCATTCCATGAGATTGCCACAGCGTACGGCGTGACTCATCATTCAAGCGTCGTTTATCATTAACGTCACTGAGATTTCCAAACTGACACATTTTGCTGTTACTGCTTCTGTATTGACAACACAGCACTCCAAGGCTCCTATCACACTAGCCGACCCGCTTCTCGTGACTAGTGGTTAATTCTGCATTACACAGGAGTCTCCAGATAATATAGTTGACCTCTTACAGTATATTTATTTCTAGTGTCTAGTGTTTTGATTGACATAACGTAACTGCTTTCTTTTTCCGTTACTGATTTAATTCGCCTTTTATATACTAGCGTTTTACTATCTGCCAAGATATTTGCTGATAACCAGCAGATAAATTTTGCAAATGACAAGGGCGATGTGCTTTACGTCCATGGATGAGAAGTCAGTTCTTACCATCATGGTTACTTCATTTCACTTTCCAGTTCATTTTACCTTTGTTTTCAGGATATCTACGAGTTACGTATTGACTATAGGATCATAAGAATATTCCTGAAATTTTCAATAATTTGTTTTGTTTTTTAGGTCTTTCTGTTCGTTCATATAATCTCGGGATGATTCATCATAAATGTGAAATTATGCATTTGTTCTAAAATATTTAGCAGGTGCCTTTTTCAGACTAATTTGCTGATTACCACAGCAGTATTACTGGACAATTAAATTAACGTTATCAGCATATGTCTCTGGCATATTTTCAGTATTCACATCTACATTTGCAACATAATCTACAGGCCACGTAGTGGTGTATGGCGGAGATGACTTCTGGCAGAACAAACTGCCCCCCACGACCCAGTTCCATTAGCGAATGGCGCGTCAGGATAGTGATTGTCGGTAAGTCTCTATGTTGTCTCTAATTTCTCGGATTGTCTCATCGTGATCATTACGGGTTATGTATGTGGGAGGAAGTAATACGCTGTCCCACTCTTCCTGGAAAATGCTCTCTTGAAATTTCTGTAGTACACCTCTCCGTGATGCACAAGAGCTCTCTTGTAACGTCTGCTACAGAAGTATTTTGAGCAAGTCGGTAAAGCTCTCGCGCTGACTAAACGATTCTGTGAGGAAGTGCGCCGCGCTTCGTTGGGCTTTCTCTATAGCATCTGTGAGTCCTGTGTGGTAGAGTTCGCGAACTGATGGACAATACTCAGGAATCGGTCGAACAAGTGCCTTGTAAGCCATTTCTTTTGTGGATGAGTTACAATTCCTGAAGATTCTTCCTATGAATCTCAGTCTGGTGTCTACTTTTCCCACTATTTATGTGGTCATTCCACTTAAGGCCGCCCTGGATAGTTACTTCTAATTTTTGTACGGTACATATTGTTTCCAGTAGTTTCTCATCAATAGAGTAGTTTTACAGTAGTGGCCTCATTCTCCTAGGTATGCGCAATATTTTACATTTATTTGCTTCACAGTCAGCTGCCAGAACCTGAACCAATCATCAATCATCTGCATTCCATCCTGCAGATGAGACTGTCCTATGGCGTTGCTATAGACAACCGCATTATCTGCGAATAGTCTTAAAGAGCATCTGACATTTAGTCGATCATTTATAAACATTGCAAGCAGTAAAGGTCCTATTACTCATCCATGGGGTATTGAGTCCTATCTGCAAGGATGTCTTGAATCAAGTCGCAAATCTGGGCCTTTAGTGCATAAGCTACTTTTCTTGTTTTTCGCAATAAACGGTTGTTGATCGATGGTATCAAGTGCATTCCTGAAGTCAAGGAACACTGCATCAATGTTAGTGCCGTTTTTTACATCGCTATGGATCTCCTAGAGGAGGGGAGAGAGCTGAGTTTCGGAAGACCTCTGTTTACGAAATATATGTTGATTTTTATAGAGGATATTTTCGTTCTCCAAAAACGTTATAGTTCCTGAGCATAAAATATGTTCCATAATTCTACAAAAGATTGACGTCAACGATTTGAGTGTATAATTGTGTGCATCGGCCCTGTGGCCCTTCTTGAAAATGGGAATAATCTGCGCTTTCTTCCAGTCGCTTTGTACCCTTAGTTGCTCCAGCGATCGGCGATAAAGTGCTGCTAGAATGGGAACACGTTTTTTCCCATAATCTTTATATGACCTTATAGGTACTTCATCTGGTTCTAATGTATTTCCACTCATAAGTGATTCCAGCTGCTTTTATCTCAATATTTTCTATTTCGACGCGCGTACAATTGTCGTGTCCTGACATAGGTGGGAGAGGAGAAAAAAGGGGTTACTGGTCAAACTGCGCTCCCGAGCGGTACAGAGCAGAAGGCAGAAGGACAATTCACAGTGAAGGCATTTGATTGTTTTCTTCAATCTGAGCCAGCACTGGTGCAGGCATTTACTAGAAATGCAGGTGGTGGGACTCGGTAGGGAACTCGTTGTGGAGATTCTTGGACCAACAGGGTTTTGAAATAGTTGTTTATTCCAGACAGGACTAATTAAAACACTGAGGCTAGTTCTAGGGTTAGAAAAAGCATGAATAACACTGTTACAACAGAAGCCAGTGCAGAAGTGGATGCTAACCACAGTAGCAAACAGTAGCAGCATCTTAAGGCAACAACGTAATTGCAAAACAAACCATACTGAATGTGATACTGTTCACTGAGGCACTCCAAGTGAGAGAGCAGACTTACGCGGAGCTGGACCGAGGCTGGAGTCGACGGACGCAGATTCGGTGCCCAGATCGTCTGACTGAGAACTCGGCCAAAATGCGGAATCTAGAGGTTTTAAGGAGTCGCGTGGGGGCACTGTTTTTCTCATTTAAAGCCACCCAGCAAATCCCGTAGGCTCTTGCAGGCGCCTGCCAATCACGGTTTAGTTAGTCTCCCTCTACTGCTCCTAAGGCGGTGATGTTAATGCAGTTTCACTAATTAAGTCCGTATTTGGTATCAACATTGTTCAGCTGAAAGCCAAACGTAACTGCTCTGCCAAATAACGCTTGCAACATTGTTATACGTCATTTAGCCTCGCCCCTCGGGCTCCCCGGAGTAGGGACTGCTAGGTCAACAGTCTTTGGCGTTTTCGCTCTCTTTCTAACCCTCGTGAGCCTACTGACGTTGCTGTTCTCAGGGCTGGTATAACGCTGCCTTTATACACTAGTACATGCCTGTCATCTACATCTACATCTACATGACTACTCTGCAATTCACATTTAAGTGCTTGGCAGAGGGTTCATCGAACCACAATCATACTATCTCTCTACTATTCCACTCCCGAACAGCGAGCGGGAAAAACGAACACCTAAACTTTTCTGTTCGAGCTCTGATTTCTCTTATTTTATTTTGATGATCATTCCTACCTATGTAGGTTGGGCTCAACAAAATATTTTCGCATTCGGAAGAGAAAGTTGGTGACTGAAATTTCGTAAAAAGGTCTCGCCGCGACGAAAAACGTCTATGCTGTAATGACTTCCATCCCAACTCGTGTATCATATCTGCCACACTTTCTCCCCTATTACGTGATAATACAAAACGAGCTGCACTTCTTTGCACCCTTTCGATGTCCTCCGTCAATCCCACCTGGTAAGGATCCCACACCGCGCAGCAATATTCTAACAGAGGACGAACGAGTGTAGTGTAAGCTGTCTCTTTAGTGGACTTGTTGCATCTTCTAAGTGTCCTGCCAATGAAACGCAACCTTTGGCTCGCCTTCCCGACAATATTATCTATGTGGTCTTTCCAACTGAAGTTGTTCGTCATTTTAACACCCAGGTACTTAGTTGAATTGACAGCCTTGAGAATTGTACTATTTATCGAGTAATCGAATTCCAACGGATTTCTTTTGGAACTCATGTGGATCATCTCACACTTTTCGTTATTTAGCGTCAACTGCCACCTGACACACCATACAGCAATCTTTTCTACATCGCTTTGCAGCTGATACTGGTCTTCGGATGACCTTACTAGACGGTAAATTACAGCATCATCTGCGAACAGTCTAAGAGAACTGCTCAGATTGTCACCCAGGTCATTTATATAGATCAGGAACAGTAGAGGTCCCAGGACGCTTCCCTGGGGAACACCTGATATCACTTCAGTTTTACTCGATGATTTGCCGTCTATTACTACGAACTGCGACCTTCCTGACAGGAAATCACGAATCCAGTCGCACAACTGAGACGATACCCCATAGCTCCGCAGCTTGATTAGAAGTCGCTTGTGAGGAACGGTGTCAAAAGCTTTCCGCAAATCTAGAAATACGGAATCAACTTGAGATCCCCTGTCGATAGTGGCCATTACTTCGTGCGAATATAGAGCTAGCTGCGTTGCACAAGAGCGATGTTTTCTGAAGCCATGCTGATTACGTGTCAATAGATCGTTCCCTTCGAGGTGATTCATAATGTTTGAATACAGTATATGCTCCAAAACCCTACTGCAAACCGACGTCAATGATATAGGTCTGTAGTTAAATGGATTACTCCTACTACCCTTCTTGAACACTGGTGCGACCTGCGCAATTTTCCAATCTGTAGGTACAGATCTATCGGTGAGCGAGCGGTTGTATATGAGTGCTAAGTAGGGAGCTATAGTATCAGCGTAATCTGAAAGGAACCTAATCGGTATACAATCTGGACCTGAAGACTTACCCGTATCAAGGGATTTGAGTTGCTTCGCAACCCCTAAGGTATCTACTTCTAAGAAACTCATGCTAGCAGATGTTCGTGTTTCAAATTCTGGAATATTCCATTCGTCTTCCCTGGTGAAGGAATTTCGGAAAACTGCGTTCAATAACTCCGCTTTAGCGGCACAGTCGTCGATAACAGTACCATCGGCACTGCGCAGCGAAGGTATTGACTGCGTCTTGCCGCTTGTGTACTTTACATACGACCAGAATTTCTTCGGATTTTCTACCAAATTTCGAGACAATGTTTCGTTGTGGAACCTATTAAAGGCATCTCGCATCGAAGTACGTGCCAAATTTCGCGCGTCTGTAAATTTTAGCCCATCTTCGGGATTTCGCGTTCTTCTGAACTTCGCATGCTTTTTCCGTTGCCTCTGCAACAGCGTTCGGACCTTTTTCGTGTACCACGGGGGATCCGTTCCATCTCTTACCAATTTATGAGGTATGAATATCTCAATTGCTGTTGCTACTATATCAAAGTTCTACGGTGACAACCTACTACAGCGTCTAGACGACATATGAAGTTACATGTTAATTCCTTGAAGAGTAACTAACGCCCTGGGACCGCGTCTGGGTGCGTCTGAATTTTCGCCAGGGTCTCCCCTTACGGTTTACTTCACGTAACAATATCTCTCCTAGTTTCGTCTGCCCTGAGCATCGTCTCTGCTTCCGCACATTGAACCTCCTGTCATCCTTTCTTACAGCTTCAAGATAATACTACAGTAGCAGGAAAAGTCAATATATTAGACAATGATTGTAATAAGAACTGTGTTGCGATCTTAAGCCATGGGACAATTTTGGTCTTCTCCCTGTTATCTTCCGTTTCAGTCTCATAAGGAGACGGCACGAGCGTGGGGTCGGGGATTTGCCCGAAATTTTGTGTGGTGAAAGAGGACTCCTAACACCTCACGTGTTTAAAATATTAGGACGCACTACCCGGAAAATCCCGGGAAAAATCGATCTAAAGTTTCTTACATGCCTTATGAGCATAAAATGTTAGTACACTGCCGAGCCGTCGTCTGGCCTAGATGTTTGGGGCTCGGACTCTTACGCCAGAGGTCTCGGGTTCTATTACTCCTTTTTTTTCTTCTCTTTCATTTTCTTTTGTTATTCCACACATTATTCAGAAAGTTTCCCAAACCTACATTATCTTTAACAAATTAGTTACATTATTGAATAAAAATTATTTTCTTTTTGTCGAACAACACAATTCATGGCGGTGGGTTTTCCATTTTTCATTGTAAAGTACACAAAGAGAACCATTGGGTTTTTAATCAGAATAACAAATTCGATTGGAAAACATTCAATTTTTATACATATAACAATTATAAACAAGAACCGTAGTAATTATCGTAAAAACAAGCAAAGCAATCATTTTTGCGTCATCTTGCGCAACATATAAAAGCAGATGTTTTACAATCACAGAGCGTTTGCAATAAATCTGTACAAAAATATGCACCATTAACATTTACAAAAATGTTTTGAGTTTCTGATAATTTTTAGGCAAACCAGGCATATTGAATCACGTCTCGGAATATTGGTGACGATAACTGATGGTGAATTACAGAATGAATTTTTCTACAGTCTTCCCGGGAATTAATTTCACGATTCTCCTGTAACAATGCGCTGCAATTTTGCAAGCAACAGAATTTAAAAAAAGGTGCTGTAGGAGGAACCGAATCCGAGACCTCTGGCGCAAGGTTCCGACCGCTGACCGTGTAGGCCAACCGGCGGCTCGGCAATGGAATAACAGATTATACTCATAAGGCACCTAAGAAACTTTGGATCGATTTTTCTCGGGATTTTCCGAGTAGTGCGTCCTAATATTTTAACCACGAGAGGTGTTAGGGATCATGTTTCACCACACAAAATTTCGGACAAATCCCCGACCCCACGGTCGTGGCGTCTTCTTGTCAGTATGGTCTCTGAGTGAATGAATAGATGCTGCAGAGAACCACGTGTACAACACATTTTCAAATCTGAGATCTTTTAGAAGTAGAACAGTTTCCTCACAATGACTAAAATTCGATGAGAGAACATGACTGCAGACGGTTTCATCATTTTAGAAATTAGAGTAATGTGTACCTTAATGTCACTTTGTCTTTTCTGTCATGGCCAAATTTTCCGTCTCACATATGGAGAGGAGGCGAATCTGCAGGCAGATAAGTGACACGAATAACCTGCGATGAAAGCACGGGTGAAGGTAGACGTCCGTGCAGTGTGGGTCGTGGAAGGGGGGGGGGGGGGGAGGAGGGGAGAAGCGGGGAGGGGGGAACTTGCGTGACGATGGTGGCGGCTCACTAGCAGTGAGACCCCAGAGGGGCGACTTCGATCAGCGACGCTGCTGCCATCGATTTCCTATGCGGCGTCAGTTGGCGAAATCTGCGCCCGGCTGGCGTCCATCACGGCGGCAAGAGCTGCGGCGGCTGCGGCGGTGGCGGCGGCGCGGGGAATCGATGAGGGCGCATTGTGAGTGTGTGTGTTTAGGGGTGAGGAGCCTGAAAGCGGGCTGGAGTGGGAGATTGGATGGGTGGCCGCGGTGGGCAGCGTGGGGTGGGGCAGAGGGGGCGGCGCTGAGCGGGGCCTCCAAACAAGACAGCAGCCGGGCGGGCGGCTGCGGCTGGGCTGTCGCCCGGGCCTCGGCTGGCCTGGCCTCAGCTCCCGACCGCCGCAGCGTCCACGTCTTCCGTCTCTCAACCTCACACCTAATCCTGTCAATTACCTCTTTCAACGGGCTCCTTACGGAAAGCATTACACGGTTCTGAGTCGTGCATATTTTCTCTCTCTTCCTTCCTCTCATTCTTGTTTGGTAATATGAAGTTCGGTGGCAGGAGGAACAAGACTTTTGGTCAGGCGAATACAGGGTTATAAATACAAAATCAAATAGAGATAATGCAGGTGTAGATTTAATAATGAATAAAAAATAGGAGTACGGGTAAGCTACTACAAAGAGCATAGTGAACCTATTACTGTGGCCAAAATAGACATGAAGCCCACGCTTACTACAGTAGTACAAGTTTATATGACGACTAGCTCTGCAGATGACGAAGAAATTGTTGAAATGCATGATGAGATAAAAAAAATTATTCAGTTACAGAAGGGAGACGAAAATTTAATAGTCATGGGTCGCTGGAATTCGTCAGTAGGAAGAGAACAAAACATAGTAGGTGAATATGGATTGGGGCTAAGAAATGAAAGAGGAAGCTGCCTGGTAGAATTTTGCTCAGAGCATAGCTTAATCATAGCCAACACTTGGTTCAAGAATCATAAAAGAAGGTTGTATACATGGAAGAACTCTGGAGATACTAAAACGTATCAGATAGATTATATAATGGTAAGACAGACATTTAGGAGTCAGGTTTTAAATTGTAAGACATTTCCAGGGGCAGATGTATACTCTGACCACAATCTATTGCTTATGAACTGTAGATTAAAAGTGAATAAACTGCAAAAAGCTGGGAATTTAAGGAGATGGGACATGGATAAACTGAAAGAACCAGAGGTTCTACAGAGTTTCAAGGACAGCATAAGGGAACAATTGACAGGAATGGGGGAAAGAAATACAGTAGAAGAAGAATAGATAGTTCTGAGGGATGAAGTAATGAAGGCAGCAGAGGATCAAATAGGTAAAAAGACGAGGGCTAGTAGAAACCCTTGGATAACATAATAAATATTGAAGTAAACTGATGAAAGGAGAAAATATAAAAGTGCAGTAAATGAAGCAAGCAAAAAGGAATACAAACATCTCAAAAATGATATCGACAGGAAGGGCAAAATGGCTAGGCAGGGATGGCTAAAGGACAAATGTAAGGATGTAGAGGCTTATCTCATGAGGGGTAAGATAGATACTGCCTACAGGAAAATTAAAGCGACCTTTGGAGAAAGCAGAACCACTTGCACGAATATCAAGAGCTCAGATGGAAACACAGTTCTAAGCAAAGAAGGGAAAGCAGAAAGGTGGAAGGGGGAAGGTGTATATAGAGGGTCTATACAAGGGCGATATTATGGAAATGGAACAGGATGTAGATGAAGATGATACTGCGTGAAGAGCTCGACAGAGCGCTGAAAGTCTTGAGTCGAAACAAGTCCCTCGGAGTAGACAACATTCCATTAGAACTACTGACAGCCTTGGTAGAGCCAGTCCTGACGAAACTCTACCATCTGATGACCAAGATGTATGAGACAGGCGAAATACGGAGGAGGAGGAGGATCTTTGTGTTTAACGTCCCGTCGACAACGAGGTCATTAGAGACAGAGCGCAAGCTCGGGTGAGGGAAGGATGGGGAAGGAAATCGGCCGTGCCCTTTCAAAGGAACCATCCCGGCATTTGCCTGAAGTGATTTAGGGAAATCACGGAAAACCTAAATTAGGATGGCCGGAGACGGGATTGAACCGTCGTCCTCCCGAATGCGAGTCCAGTGTGCTAACCACTGCGCCACTTCGCTCGGTACAGGCGAAATACCCTCAGGCTTCAAGAAGGATATAATAATTCCACTCCCAAAGAAAGCAGGTGTTGACAGATGAGAAAATTACCCAACTATCAGTTTAATAAATAACAGCTGCAAAATACTAACGCGAGTTCCTTACAGACGAATGGAAAAACTGATAGAAGCCGACCTCGGGGAAGATCAGTTTGGATTCCGTACAAATGTTGGAACACGTGAGACAATACTGACCCTACGACTTATCTTAGAAGAAAGATTAAGGAAAGGCAAACCCCCCTACGTTTCTAGCACTTGTAGACTTAGAGAAAGCTTCTGACACTGTTGATCGCAATATTCTCTTTCAAATTCTGAAGGTGGCAGGGGTAAAATACAGGGAGCGAGAGGCTATTTACAATTTGTACAGAAAGCAGATGGCAGTTATAAGAGTCGAGTGGTATGAAAGGGAAGCAGTGGTTTGGAAGGGAGTGAGACAGGGTTGTACCCTATCCCCGATGTTATTCAATCTGTATATTAAGCATGTAGTAAAGGAAACAAAAGAAAAGCTCGAAGTAGGTATTAAAATCCATGGAGAAGAAATAAAAACTTTGAGGTTCGCCGATGACATGGTAATTCTGTCAGAGACCGCAAAGGACTTGGAAGAGCAGTTGAACGGAACGGACAGTGTCTTGAAAGGAGGGTATAAGATGAATACCAACAAAAGCAAAACGAGGATAGTGGATTGTAGTCAAATTAATTCGGTTGATGCTGAGGGAATTATATTAGGAAAGGAGTTTTGCTATTTGGGGAGAAAAATAACTGATGATGGTCGAAGTAGAGAGGATATAAAATGTAGACTGGCAATAACAAGGAAAGCGTTTCTGAACAAGAGAAATTTGTTAACATCGAGTATATAGTTAAATATCAGGAAGTCGTTTCTGAAAGTATTTGTACTGAGTGTAGCCATGTATGGAACTGAAACGTGAACGGTAAATAGTTTAGACAAGAAGAGAATAGAAGCTTTCGAAATGTGGTGCTGCAGAAGAGTGCTGAAGATTAGATGGGTAGATCACATAACTAATGAGGAGGTATTGAATAGGATTGGGGAGAAGAGGAGCTTGTGGGACAACTTGACTAGAAGATGGGATCGGTTGGTAGGATATGTTCTGAGACATCGAGGGAATCAAACGTGGAGGGTAAAAATCGTAGAGGGAAACCAAGAGATGAATACACTAAGCAGATTCAGGATGATGTAGGCTGCAGTAGGTACTGGGAGATGAAGAAGCATGCACAGGGGTAGAGTAGCATGGAGAGCTGCATCAAACCAGTCTCA
Organism: Schistocerca gregaria; assembly: GCF_023897955.1. Taxonomy (NCBI): domain Eukaryota; kingdom Metazoa; phylum Arthropoda; class Insecta; order Orthoptera; family Acrididae; genus Schistocerca; species Schistocerca gregaria. The sequence goes on along the minus strand of NC_064922.1, from coordinate 795,515,725 downwards.
GGACTGAAGACCACAACAACAACAACACCAATAATGCTCTATTTAAGTCAAAATCGTCTGGGTTATTAGGCTGCGTCATGTTTCTTCTAAAATGTTGGACGTTTCGTCCCCTCTGCTGTGATCTTCCTCAGGATCTTTTGGTGTCCACTTCTGCTAGAACACTGTCAGAGACGAGTGTCGCGTCCACTTATAAAGGGGGAGTTTTCTGGCGTTCGTGCTGGAGAAGTGATGGTATTGGTTAAAATCCATATGGTTACCATTTGTGGGCCATAGTCATAGGCTAATATTCCCGCTCCGACGCAGAAGAAGGGGCGTTGGTAGCTCATCTCCTGTGTATACCATTGGCTGTCCATCGTCATTGGATATAAAAAATGGTTCAAATGGCTCTGAGCACTATGGGACTTAACTTCTGAGATCATCAGACCTCTAGAACTTAGAACTACTTAAGGGGGGTAGGACGTCAAACGGGCCGACTTGGAGCAGCAGAGGCACCACAGGACATTTTAATTTCCACTGTCTATACTTTTACAAATAAATTCATAAAACTTTGTCAGCATGACCAGGAAGGATTCGGGATTCACACTCATAGCAGTGGAAGTTCAAAAACATAACAAAATATTTTTTAACATGTGAAATTTCATCGTTTTTTCTCTTACTGTTGGCTGCATTTGTTGCTATAGGTACATTTTTCTTCACAAGTAAGAGAGATTCTTTGATGAACTTTGCACAACATACAAACCATACTTACAGGTATATGCAACTCTAGAATTTTCCAAATCTATTAAAAACTGTGGTAAAATTGAGGTAATTAACTACCAAATTTGATTTTTTTTCTAAACATAAAGTTTAAAACGTAACAGCGTTCTTTAACAGTTCTTCCCGTTTCGCATATATACACTTTGCCGCAGCCACATGACACTTTATAGACGCGTGCTTTGTGGAGGAAATCAGGTGCAACCGTTTTCCGTCGGAAAAAGCCTTTTATTTCGTTTTGACTAAAGAAAGATGTCTGAATACCATTTTTCTTTAAAATTCTGATTATGCGGTCAGTGACCCCAGAAACGAATGATAACCTGACGGAGTGATAAGGCGGTTCCTCGTCATTCTTATTAGCGGCATAAATATTTCGCCTAAAAGCCCTGTCGATTGAATAGCTATCATACCCATTTGCCTTCAATGTCCTCTTTAAAAAATTCAACTCCCATTCCAGGTCGTCGTCATCGCTGATACGGAAGGCACATGAAGACTTTCTTCAGAAAATTTTAACTTAAATGACAACGGCCACAAAAGCTTGCAGACTCATATAATAATGCTCTATAATTCGTATCTTCAGTGCTTCCTATCAGTGTCATCAATAAGTAGCTTTAGTTACTGACATGAAGACCATCAAAAACGTTATAAAATTGTAAAAAATGACTTATTCTATTTTCTGACTCGATGACTAAGTCAGTAAATATCTGACTTTTAATCCAAGAATATGGGTTTCAATCCTGTTCGACCTTATGATTTTTCCTTTCACTTATCGCTTCTTTCAACTCTAAAAATAATTTTTTAATGTGAAAAATAATCTCGCAGAGCAAAATACCAGTAACTCCCTTAAAATATCAAGCTAATCGCTATAGATGGATGAACCAGGCTATCATGTGTCCGTGCAGTGTTTTAGATTTGTTATGTAACAATTCCCAATGCTTTGGAGGCTTCAGAAATCATTGTTTAAACTGCACAGAACAGACAGATACTCTGTAGCTCTCTTCTCTGACATGAGAGTGCCTGTGCTCTAATCAAGCGTTATGAACTTACCAGTGACGCTACAATTCAGACGTTGGGGGTACTGTATTAGTCACATATTGTGCTTTCTTCTTTTTTATGTTTTATAAATAAAAATTTGTTTATAAAAATAACAGATGATCTTTAGGAAATAGTACCCTAGTTGAAACAAACGACGGAACAGGAAGCCTCAATAAATCCAAGGAAAATGCACCAAAGATGGATCGATGAGTGTGATAAAACAGCGTCAGATATACACCAAGCCCGGTTACGATACCATAGACATAAAACAGAAGAAATGCACATGGAACTCACAGAACAAAGAAAGATAACCAAACAATTGATAAGAAGGGTTAAACACCAGTATTGAAAAGGTATACGTCTAATGATAGAAATAAATAGCGAGAAAAGAAACCAAAGGGATTACTACAAAATATTTAGCAGACAACTACAAAGGTACGACCCTCCAACATTAAAGCTAAAAGATAAAAATGATATGATGGCCCAAAGCGATAGAAAAATTTAGAAGTGACATTTAGCAAATTACTAAATTGCGAAGATCGCCTAGAAGTACTTCAAATAATCAATAATGCCCATATTAAAACACCAGAAGGAAATATAAACCCATCCGCAATTCATGGAGTCCACAAAGCTTTGAAAGAGCTGAAGAATTGTAAAGCAAGTGGAGAAGACCAAACATTTGTGGAACTTTGGAAATATGCAACAGAATCAATGAAGACATTGTTTCACCACTGTACTTGTATACTGAAAATTCGGAACAAAGAAGAACTACCAGAACACTGGACTACAACTGTAATCCATCCATTACGAACTAAATCCGAAGAAATATAGAGAAATTTCCCTTTTGAATATCACGTATAAGTTCATATCAAAAATTCTATAAATCACCTTAAAGATCAACTTGAACTGCAACCAGAAGAATAACAAGGAAGATTTAGACCCTGGAGAAGCTGCCCAAAACAGATAATCACTTTGAAATTGGTAATTAATGGATTACTAGAAAAGAAGACAATAACTCACAATCTTTATGGATTCAAAACAGCTTATGATTGTATCTACAGATCTTCAATAATCAAGATATTAAGAACTATCGGTCTCCATCCGAAATTAATAAAAATGGTAAACTTCACTCTAACAAATACCATATTTAAAGTAAAGTTCATAAGAGAAATATCTAAGCCATTTATGATTAAAACAGGGTTAAGACAGGGAGATGTTTCATGGTCATTACATTTCAACTGTGATGAGGGAATGATACAAGGAAAATCCTAACCACTTAAGAGTTGCAACCATGGAAGCACAAATAAATTTAAATTACTTGTGATTCGCAGATAACTTAGAGTTACTAGCTGATAACATTTAAGAATGCAGAAATCAATTAATAAGACTATAAAATATAGCACAGAAAGAGAATTCCTGATATCATTCGAAAAGATTGAGATAATGGTAGCAGATCCGCTAGTAATCAGTCATATAACAGGAAAGCAAAAATAGTGAAACAATTTAAATACCCAGGAGAAATTATACAACTTGGAGGAGAAACCTGCAAGGCAGGTCAAAAATTTAAGGTGGTCTACATATAATAAAAGACGTCTGTCAATCAAAACTAAATTAAAACATTACAAGACGGTGGTTCAACCAGAGATGACATCCGGAAGTGAGACTCTTTTTAAAGTCACCCAGAAAAACAGAAACGATAAAATGCTAAAAGTAGAGAGAAAGACAGCTTGAACACGCATAAATAATAAATATCAAAAAGATGGAGAGTGACGAATAGTGCCAATTGAAATGGCGCACAGTGAACTGGAGCCCACTACAGAGACGGTAGGGAAAGAAAGGATCTCTGTTGATCAATGACACCAGAAAACAGATTACCATGAAAAATTTTAGAGAAACTTTGGAACATGAAGCTACAAGTAGGACCGATAAAGGAAATGAAGGAGGTTATGAAAGAGCTAGAATTAATCCTGGATGATTTGTAAAACAAAACAGAAAATTTAGAAACTGAAAACATAAAATTAAGATTTCAAACAAAAATAGACAAATTGGAAGGTTACAACTCATCTAGCTTGCCTCCTTCCATTTATACTAATTTTGTCTGCCCCTTTTCACTACTGGCGATAGGCAGGACACTTACGTTAATCTGCTTAAAGTCTTAAGACGTTGATTTATTACAGGCAAATGTATTTTATAAAATTTCGGTGGTCGTCGACAAAAAGGCTAATAGTTCCAGTTTGTGGATATGTAAGAAATGCACAGCCTGCACACTGCCCTGAATGGGCCAGCTGCGTTGTGAGCATTCAAAGCTTTGTGTTGGCTTGCGCGCGTCAAGCGGGCACCGACGGAAGTTCACCGAAACTAGCGGTCCTTTTTTGTCTACAAGTCGGGGTTGGCGGCCCCTGGCACGACTCGCCTCTTGAGATGGCCGAGGAAACAGTTTAAAGTGCTTGCTGGACACCACAACTTATAGTGGAAAACTACAAGTCCTAAAATGCTGGGGCAAACCACGATGAGAACAGGGACCTCGCAGAGGGCGCATCACATTGGTTTGACCTTGGGGAATTCAGAAGTGTTAAACACCGCTCTAATGCACCCATCACTGGCTGACGTCAAATGGGTTTTCCTAGGACAAACAAGCGAGGAAGGTTTGCTCTGATTGGCTCGTGACTGACGACATTCCAGGCTACGAATTTGTTAAAATTGGCACTGACATGCTAGGCGGGAAAGAGCAACCGTTTTCATGGTTAGAGTTTGCTGTCAGGTTGGCGGATACTGCCGAGTCGGGAGCTGATGGAAGAGAATGGGACACTCTTGGTTCGATTGTGAATGGAGACAGGTTCTAGATGTCGTGGCGCTTGAGAGGAGCGAGATTCTGATTCTCCACTACGACCACTGTCCTCCGACTTACAGCCACACCAGATTGGTGAGAGTATACCGCAGCACAGTTCACTACATAAGGGTTAACCTTTAGGTAAGAATCGTGCCGTTGCCACAGCTCTGCTAAACCCGATTCGTTTTGATGTGCGAGTTGTTTGATGTGCTATTCAATCGTCCACTAAAGTTTCTAAAGTAGTCGTTTGGTTGTATTGGATGGATGATTCAATGTGCAAAGAGGATACGGTAGCTATACCTCTGCTCACCTACCTTATTAATTTTCGTCAAAAAGAACTTTGTTTTTCGCAGAATGTTGGTGACTATAGTTTATAATTGTTCAATACAATAAATAAGCATGGAGAGCTGCATCAAACCAGTCTCAAGACTGAAGACAACAACAACAACAACAATAAATAATCAGTTTATGTTTCATTTGCATTTTTATTTGAAGGAGCGCGTAGCTCCCTTCAACTCACAGATTTTTTTTCTGTTGACTGAACAGATAGTTTTAGTAGTGTTATTATTCTATGTTAGGACATTTCAAGATAGGATTTTGTTGCGTAATTTACAGTTAAGATGGAGTTGTAAGGGGAATGTAACGGAATGTGGGTAGGTTCATTACCCTAACCGGTTTAACACTCCCACCACCGTGGAATATTGAAAAACTAAAAACAATAAAAAGGGTGTTTACAGATGAGGAACAACATAAAAGATCATAACGAATGAAAAGATAGTGGATAATTCGGATAGAAAATCTGTTGAGGAAGATGACCAGAAAATAATTGACTGAAGTGGTCCATCGAGGCCAAAAAAGCAGAAGAAGAATGCCTATTTGTGTTTGTGGTACTACATGAAAATACAAAATTATTAGTTAAGGTGTTGAAAGCTATGAGTGATAACCATACCTGATTACAACTGATGGCCATTACTTTTCGACCAGTAATATGCTGAAAAGCAATCCGTCTGAAATTTTTATGTGAAAACACATAAAGCTTTTTAATTACAACATTATTAACGTTCTATATCTTTAGTCTTCATGACTACATATTTGCAGTGAGCTGCCGCTACAGGGTCCGAATTGTAGTGTGTAGCATGGCCGTGCGTAATGTAACATGTCGGTACGTGAGAACCCGATTACAGCGTGCTGTAATCGATTTTCTAATTCTAAGATGTCGTTCGATTACGGAGCCTTCTCGTTCACATTCGGAGCCGTCTCTCCTTCATGACAACACAAGACCACATACGAGCGCTGCGGCATCTGCAACAGTCCGATGCCTCGGGTTCGCTGTCATCGATCTGCCGCCGTCCGATTTTCATCTATTTCCAAAACTTAAGGAATAACTTCTAGGACTTCACTCTGATAGCGATGAAGTGGTGCAAGCAGAAGAGAGGTTAGGTTGTGATTCCATCAACAAAGTCAAACATTCTACAGAGATAGTATCGACAAGTGGTCTCTCGTCACAAGAAATGTGTTCGTCGTCAGGCTGACTATGTTGAGGAATAAAATTTCAGAACGTTAATAACGTTTGTATTATTTAAAAAACTTTAAGAATTTTCGCATAAAAATTCAGAGGCATTACTTTTCGGCACGCCGTGGTATATTAATTCCGAAATGTTTGTCCGTGAAGGGCGAACGACGAAACAGCACTGGGAGCTTACAACCACTGACCTAAGTAATGAAAATGAAGCCCGCCCGGTTAGCCGTGCCGTCCAACGCATTGCTTTCCGGGCGGGAAGGCGTGCCGGTCCCCGCCACGAATCCGCCCGGCGGGTAAGCGTCGAGGTCCGGTGTGCCGACCAATTTGTGGATGGTTTTCAACGCGGTTTTCCATCTGCCTCGGCGAATGCGGACTGGTTCCCCTTGTTCTGCCTCAGTTACACTATGTCGGCGAATGCTGCGCAAACAATTGGGATTACACTCGTCTGGTGTGAGACGTTCGCAGAAGAGCTTCTGTGAAGTTTGGAAAGTTGGAGAAGAGGTACTGGCGGAATTAAAGCTGTGAGAACGGGTCGTGAGTCGTGCTTGGGTAGCTCAGTTGGTAGAGCACTTGCCCGCGAAAGGCAAAGGTCCCGAGTTCGAGTCTCGGTCCGGCACACAGTTTTAATCTGCCAGGAAGTTTCAGAGATTGGAATACATCCAGAAAATAATTGAAGACCTAGGTTGCAAGTACTACAGTCTCTTGGTGTAGTTAGAAATGTAAGGTTCTAAGTCAATGCACTCGAAATATGCGGCCATTTATGTCAAATATTTTGACACTCGCAAATTCACTCGTTAGAAACTATTGGGTACTTTCCGCTAACAACAGGTAAAAATCTTCGAGATTTTTTAACTTCCTAGACGGATGAACTGTCTATATAAGTGTTTAAGTTTTTACGGAACCCTCAGAGCGTGAGTGCTTACCGCAGATGACCAATAATTTATCTAGACAAACAAAACAAATTTTAAATTTTTGTACATTTTTGAACTACACAAGGACCTAACATATAAACATACGACGAACGACAGCATTTCTTGGTGGTGGCAGCAAGTACTGGAAGAGATGCGAGAGTGTGCACTTTGTGAGAGAGAAGCAGGCAGAACGTTGCTACGTGCGGGGACATGTCACTGTGTGCGGGCGAGATGCAGGATGGTCGGTGCAGCCAGCAGCGGTGTTCTGGCGCGGTCCAGCGGAAAAGGATGCAACACCCTGCTCAGCTTGACTTCATCGAAGGCGATGCACCTGCTGCCATTTTGGAGACTTTATCCCGAATTACGCGCTAATTCAGCTCGTTACGACTAAGCTACATGGATTAGATAGAAACTAGTCTCCAAAGTAAAATTAGATACCGTTTGCTGCACCACATAAAGGAAGAGACCCACTTGTGACCCCTGCAACTTCAAACACATACTAGTAGGACATTTTATTAACTGATCTTAGTAATGAAGCGATGACTCATAGCTGCACTTACATAAGTTACAATGTTTTTTGGGAATATAATTCATAAAAGATATTTGAAACACTGATTTTTATTATTCCTGAGTCACTGTAACTGCCCATTACTAGCGTTCTGCTTGAAAATATAGTGGAGAACGGCATCAGAGCAGGTAAATACCTATGGTTCTCATGCGTCAATGAAACAAATATCTCTTTAACGTAACCCCTCAACCTATACTTGTAAAAATGGACGTGTGTGTGTGTGTGTGTGTGTGTGTGTGTGTGTGTGTGTGTGTGTGTGTTCCACCACAGCTTCGAAACGTCGAGGATAATTTCAAACAAACATAGTATACAGGTATCCTCGCATCATATAGTCGAAATAAGTGCTGTAAAGATACCACGAGTAAGTGCACTTGCCAAACTGCCTTAATGACCTGTCACTTGATTAACTGTCATTGTTGAGCCGGAACATTAAGGGGGGGGTAGGACGTCAAACGGGCAGACTTGGAGCAGCAGAGGCAACATAGGACATTTTAATTTCTACTGTCTATACTTTTACAAGTAAATTCATAAAACTTTGTCACCACACCAGGAAGGATTCAGGATTCAGACTCGTAGCAGCGGAAGTTCAAAAACATAACAAAATAATTTTTTTGTACATGTGACATTTCATCATTTTTTTACTTACTGTTGGCTGCATTTGTTGCTATAGTTACACTTTTCTCCATAAGTGAGATAGACTGTTCGATGAATTTTGCACAGCATGCAAACCATACTTACAGGTGTCTGAAACTCTAGAATCTATTTAATTTGTGAAAAATTGAATGAGCTGTTACGTTAAACTTTATGTTTCGAAAAAAATCAAATTTTGTAGTTAATTATCTAAATTTTTACCACAGTTTTTAATAGATTTGGAAAATTCTAGAGTTGCGTACACCTGTAAGTATGGTTTGTATGTTGTGCAAAATTCATCAAAGAATCTCTCTTACTTGTGAAGAAAAGTGTACCTATAGCAACAAATGCAGCCAACAGTAAGCGAAAAAATTATGAAATTTACATGTAACAAAATTATTTTGCTATGTTTTTGAACTTCCACTGCTATGAGTGTGAATCCCGAATCCTTGCTGGTAATGCTGACAAAGTTATATGAATTTATTTGTAAAAGTATAGACAGTGGAAATTAAAATGTCCTGTGGTGTATCTTCTGCTCCAAGTCGGCCCGTTTGATGTCCTACCCCTCCCTCTTTAATTACTAATGTATTTCAATGATATTTCAGTTGTAAAATTAATGATAAACTGTGATCTTCATAATTTTTATATGGGCTCGGTTTCTACGAAGTAGAGAGCTGTCTTTCAACGTTTTTGGAATGAGTTATGTTCAGAGTTAAGGTTAATTTGGAGTAATGGTGCGAATGAAGAATAAAAGTTTTACTTTGCGACGAGTCCGCTAGTCCAAATGTGACGAGAACGGAGAAGGCTGGAGAGAGTAAAAGAGGAGGAGGATGTGTTCCGGAATTTTTCCAGAGGCAGCGAGTTTTTTGTACGGCTATAACAACCCTATTGCAGCAGAGAAGGCCAGCTGCTTACAAGGAACGTTCTTTCCTGTCGTCAACAGCCTTTATTTTGAACACGCAAAGGAGTTACAATATCTGACGCAACACTGTAACTAAAACGACGTCTGACATTTGAAAAATTGTTGCAACCTGAAGAAAAAAGGCAGTATTTAAGACAAATAGTGTGTTATATGCCTACGGCCTTGCCGCAGTGGTAACACCGCTTCCCGTCTGATCACCGAAGTTAAGCGCTGTCGGGCTGGGCTAGCACTTGGATGGGTGACCATCCGGTCTGCCTAGCGCTGTTGGCAAGAGGGATCCACTCAGCCCTTGTGAGGCCAACTGAGGAGCTACTTGATTGAGAAATAGCGGCTCCTGTCTCGCAAACTGACATACTGCAGGGAGAGCGGTGTGCTGGCCACATGCCCCTCCATATCCGCATCCAGTGACGCCTGTGGGCTGATGCTAACGCGGCAACCGGTTGATACCGCTGGGCCTTCCAAGGCCTGTTCGGACGGAGGTTAGTTTTAGTGCATCATGGTGCGCGATTTAAGTATCCCAAGCATTAGCAAACGTTGGAAGTTAGTGCAGCATATTCGATCTGAAGATGGTTGCAATGGACAGCTATATCAGCCACAGTTCGTGACTAATTTGTGGTTATTGTTGTTTAACAAGTAATACTCGAAGGTTTCACATAGATTATGTAATGCTAAGGCAGAGATTTAGGAACCAGGTTTTAAATTGTAAGACATTTCCAGGGGCAGATGTGGACTCTGACAACAATCTATTGGTCATGAGGTGTAGGTTAAAAGCCGGTCGGTTCGGCCGTGCGGTTCTAGGAGCTTCAGTCTGGAACCGCGTAACGGCTACGGTCGCAGGTTCGAATCCTGTCTCGAGCATGGATGTGTGTGATGTCCTTAGGTTAGTTAGGTTTAAGTAGTTCTAAGTTCTAGGGGACTGATGACCACAGATGTTAAGTCCCATAGTGCTCAGAGCCATTTTTTTTTTTTTTGTAGATTAAAACGTAAGAAACCGCAAATAGTTGGGAAATTAAGGAGAGGGGCTCTGGATAAGCTGACAGAACCAGCGGTTGTAAAGCGTTTCAGGGTCAACATTAGGGAACGACTGACAGGAATGGGGGAAAGAAGTACAGTAGAAGAAGAATGGGTAGCTCTGAGAGACAAAATAGAGAAAGCAGCAGAGGATCAAGTTGATAAAAAGACGAGGGCTAGTAGAAATCCTTGGATAACAGAAGAAATATTGAATTTAATTAATGAAAGGAGAAAATATAAAAATGCAGTAAATGAAGCAGGCAAAAAGGAGTACAAACGTCTCAAAAATGAGATCGACAGGAAGAGCAAAATGGATAAGCAGGAATGGCTAGGACAAATGTAAGGATGTAGAGGCTTATCTCATGAGGGGTAAGATAGATACTTCCTACAGGAAAATTAAAGAGACCTTTAGAGCAAAGAGAACCACTTACATGAATATCAAGAGCTCAGATGGAAACACAGTTCTAAGCAAAGAAGAGAAAGTAGAAAGGTGGAAAGAGTATATAGAGGGTCTGTACAAGGGTGATGGGTGATGTACTTGAGGATAATATTATGGAAATGGAAGAGGATGGAGATGAAGATGAAATGGGAGATATGATACTGGATGCAGAGCTTGACAGAGCACTGAAAGACCTAAATCGAAACAAGACCCCGGAAATAGACAACATTCCATTAGAACTACTGATAGCCTTGGGATAGCCAGCCCTGACAAAACTCTACCATCTGGTGAGCAACATGTACGAGACAGGTGAAATTCCCTCAGACTTCAAGAACGATATAATAATTCCAATCCCAATGAAAGCAGGTGTTGACAGATGTGAAAATTATCGAACTATCAGTTTAATAAGCCACGGCTGACCCTACAACTTACCTTAGAAAATAGATTAAGGAAAAGCATATCTACGTTTCTAGCATTTGTAGACTTAGAGAAAGCTTTTGACCATGTTGACTGGAATAGTCTCTTTCAAATTCTGAAGGTGGCAGGGGTAAAATACAGGGAGTGAAGGGCTATTTAGTATTTGTACGGAAACCAGATGGCAGTTATACGAGTCGAGGGGCATGAAAGGAAAACAGTGGTTGGGAAGGGAGTGAGACAGGGTTTTAGCCTATCCCAGATGTTATTCAATTTGTATATTGAGCGGTGAAGGAAACAAATGAAAAATTCGGAGTAAGAATAAAAATCCATGGAGAAGAAATAAAAACTTTGAGGTTCGCCGATGACATTAAAATTCTGTCAGAGACAGCAAAGGACCTGGAAGAGCAGCTGAACGGAATGGACAGTGTCTTGAAAGGAGGACATAAGATGAACATCAACAAAAACAAAATGAGGATAATGTAATGTAGTCGAATTAAATCAGATGATGCTGAGGATATTAGATTAGGAAATGAGACGCTTAAAGTGGTAAATAACGTTTGCTGTTTGGGGAGCAAAATAACTAATGATGGTCAAAGTAGAGAGGATATAAAATGTAGACTGGCAATGGCAAGGAAAGCGTTTCTGAAGAAGAGAAATTTGTTAACATCGAGTATAGATTTAAGTGTCATAGAAGTCGTTTCTGAAAGTATTTGTATGGAGTGTGGCAGAGAGCCGCCCACTCGCTGGAGGAAGGTCACGGCCACCCCTGTGTCATCGCAGTCGTAGCTGGAGAAGTAGCTGGCAGCTGTGTTCCAGAGACGCCATGCTTAGCCCACTCTGTGTGCTGTCAGCAATACCGGACGCCATTCTTTTTGTATGAGAGACAACTGGACACCTCACCAAGAGGTTCATCATGTATCTACTACGGCTGAGGGCTGGAATAAAGAAGTTAATTAAACAAATCTACTGTTGTCCTGACGTCTTATTTCAGCCACCATGGGTGACAATCCACGGATTATCACAAAAGGAACAGTCACGAAGTTCATCCGCATCCATTATGCATAAAATTCACTGATGTACACACGGGGTGGTACAGACAAAATGTAAGTACAAAGTAAATGCAGTTAAATTACTGTAACAGAGAGCTGAAATTGACTTACCATTTACTTACAAATGAAAAATGCAGTGAATACATTTATAGAAGATGTTGAAAGTGATCCCCCTGCAACATAAACACACAGCTATGCACGATATTCAGATATACTTGGCGCAAAGTTCATATATCGATGGCGGCAACTTCATGGCTCATGTTGTCTTTCAGTTCTTGTACTGTGTGTGGATTTGTTTCATGAGATCTTGCTCTTCAAATGTACCTACAGGAAGAATCACGAGTTAGATCCGCCAAATGTGATGGTCACTAATGTTTGCTGACAGTTCATTCCTCAGTGTAGACATCAAGGACTCATTCCAGAGATACTTTAGACGCGTGGCAAGTTTCCCCATCTTTGTGAAAGACGCGGTATTGTCTTTCATATTCAGCTAGATGAGCACAAAATGTATAAAAAATTTCCATGTATTTAACCATGTTGAGGGTAGCATAAAAAATATCGTTCCAATTATGCTTGTTCCTGTTACACTGCCTCAAACGCCAATTTTTTCATCATGGAATTGTTACTGACACACAATGATAGAGTTCTCCGTTGCTCAGTACCGCGTGTTCTCTGAATTCCCATGACCAGAAATGTGAAACCGTGCTTCATCACTGACGATTTTTTGGAAACGATCTAATAAACCACCGTTGATGTTACTGGAAAGCTGCTTGCAGTAATGTACACGTTTCTGACTGTCATCCTACCGTGATTGCTGCACAACCGTTACACGATATGGCTTCAAACTAAGACTTTTCAATGTCCGCTGGGAACGCCTCCTATTTATATGCGCCTTTTGGGCCTGTTTACATGTATACTTCTGTGGGATCTCAATAATTATTCAGCGGATGTGTGCAATAATTTCTGGCGTGGGAGTTGAAGGAAGTCTTTGTCGTTTTACATTTTGCACATATCTAGGTGCAACAACTTTTATACAGATTTTTTATTGCTCTCCTTGATAATAGTCCTCTACCTGGATACTCGACTCCGAAAATTTCGCGAGTTTCCTTACTAGAATGTGTTTTCACATACGCTTCCACAATTTGAATTATTTCTTCTATCGATAAATTCATTTCGGAAACCGCAAAGACGAACGTCTAACTTCAGTGATAAAATGAACTGAAATGCTAACAGAAGGTGGTGCTGAGATCAATTATTGGATTAACTGTCCATTATTGTTGCTATTTACTCTGGTTCAGACGTCGAAGCATTGCATTCGCGTTCAGAGGGGAGGCGGGCTACTTTTCACTGCGCCATCCTGTATATTGCTGTCGACTTTGAAACCGAACTCATTGATAAGATGAGGTATCAGTCTACGATCCCCGTCAGTTAGGATCTTCTTGCGATCAGTGTTGTTACGCTCTACTGGATGGTTGCGAGTGGTACACTTATTGATGCATCAACAAATCAGCCAATATCAGTCACGGTGTGGTCATAGGCACGTCCAAACAATATCGCTGCTTCGAACCAATCTGTCACGGCTTCATATCGTTTAATCTCATTGCCGTGAAACCATACAACACGTACACACTACTTCATTTTCATTGTATTGTATTGTATGGAACTGGGGACCCAGCAACGACAGGGAGCTTGGGTACCTCAGTTAGAAGAGCCGTTGCCCGCGAAAGGCAAAGGTCCCGAGTTCGAGTCTTGGTCCGGCACACAGTTTTAATCTGCCAGGAAGTTTCATATCAGCGCACACTGGGCTGAAGAGTGAAAATGTCATTCTGGAAATATCCTCCAGGTTGTGGCTAAGCCAAGTCTCCACAATATCCTTTCTCCCAGGAGTGGTAGTTCTGCAAAGTTCGCAGAAGAGCTTCTGTGAAGTTTGGAAGGTAGGAGACGAGGTACCTCAAATGGTTGAAATGGCTCTGAGCACTATGGGGCTTAACTTCTGAGATCATCAGTGCCCTAGAACCCAGAACCACTTAAACCTAACTAACCTAAGACGTCACACACATCCATGCCCGAGGCAGGATTCGAACCTGCTATCGTTGCGGTCGCTCGGTTCCAGACTGCAGCGCATAGAACCGCTCGGTCACTCCGGCCGGTAGACGAGGTACTGGCGGAATTAAAGTTTTGAGGATGGGTCGTTAGTCGTGCTTGGGTAGCTCAGTTGATAGAGCACTTGCCCGCGAAAGGCAACGGTCCCGAGTTCGAGTCTCGGTCCGGCACACAGTTTTAATGTGCCACGAAGTTTCATATCAGCGCACACTCCACTTCAGGGTGAAAATCTCATTCTGATTCCAATCTCTGTCGTCCTCTACACTTTTCACTCTTTACAGCTCCCTCTATTACCACAGAAGTTATTCACTGATGTCTTAAGAGATGTCCTCTCCTCCTGAACCTTCTTCTTGTCAGTGTTTCCATACATTCCTGGCACTTGACGATTCTGCGGAGAGTCTCCACGTTCCTTAATATATCAGTCCTCCAAATTTTCAACATTCTTCTGTAGTACCAGATGCCTAGATTCTCTTCTGTTACGGTTTTACAATAGTCTGTGTTTCTCTACCATACAATGCTGTGCTCCAGACGTACATTCTCACAAATTTTTCCTCTAATTAGGGCCATGTTTGATACTGACTTATCTCGGCCAGGAATGCTCCTTTTCTCAGCACTAATCTTCTTTTTTATTCATCCTTGTTCCTCCCGTCAAGACTGAATTTGCTGCCTAGGTACACTTTAAAATGCTTCTTACTGGTCGACGAATCCTAGGAACGAGACTTGATTTCTTTTCCAGTCTTGTTTCCATTATCAACCACAACGTCAGAACTGCCACTCCAGTCTCTTTACCTTTCTTTAAGTTAAACCCATTGTCATCTAACACATCCTCAATTTTCTTTTCCATTCGTCTGTATATTATTTTTGCCAACAATTTGGAGACACTAACTGTTAAGCTGATTGTGCGATAACTCTGGCTCTTGTCGGCCCTTGATATCTTCGGCGTTTTGTGGATAATGTTTTTCCGAAATTCTGATGGTATATCGCCAGTCTTTTCATTTTACATACCAACGTGAATAATCGTTTTGGTGCCACTTCCTCCAGTGATTGTAGAAATTTTTAAGGAAAATTATCTATTCCTTCTGCGTTAGTTGATCTTAAGCCTTCCAAGCTCTTTTACGTTCTGATTCTTTTACCAGATCCCCTATCTCTTATCTGTCCTGTTTCTTCTTCCATCATGTCATCAGACAAGTCCTCCCCCTCACAGAGGCCTTCAGTATACTCTTTCTATCCATCAGCTCTCTCCTCCGCATTAGGAGTGGGATTTCCAGTGCACTCTTACTGTTACCGCCATTGCTTTTATATTTCACTGATTCTCATTTTAACTTTTCTGTATGCTTAGTCTTTCCGACAATCATTTCCTTTTCGATTTCTTACATTTTTCATGCAACGTCTTCGCCTTAGGTTCTCTGCACTTCCTCTTTATCTCGTTCCTAAGTGACTTTTACTTCTGTATTGCTGAATTTCCCTGAACATGTCTGTACTTCTTTCTTTCGCCTATCAGTCGAAGTATTTCTTGTGTTACCCATGGTTTCCTTGCAATTACCTTCCTTGTATCTATGTTTTTCTTCCCTAACACCATAGTACGTGACACAAATTTCGGCTTGATACGTCAATTCATTCCTGAGGGAAAGCGGTCTTAATAGATGAACGGAAGGCAGACAGTCGGATAACAAACGACAATTTTTTTCATATGACATAATTAATAATTCACATTTTGGAGGTAATTCTTTTACCTCTACTGTGAAACCTTGTTTCGTACCAAATTTCATGATGCTAGGCGAGCGGGATGGTTTTGATTGCACTGATTTAGAAGTTTCAGTTTCTTAAACCCCCAAGACACGGTAGACATTAGTAAGTGACATAAATTTTAACTTGAGATGTCGACCTGTTTCTGAGAAAAAGGGTTTTTAGCAGTCGGACAGACAGACGGAAACACAGATAACAATGTGATCCCGTAAGCGTTCCGTTTTTATCAATTGAAATACTGGGCTGTAACAAAACATTAAAAACTTATTTAATAATAAACATAACAATAATTAATATCAAAGCATTTTTAAAGCTATATCTGTAAAAATTGGTATTCTATTTCTCGGTTGGAAATAAAAAGGTATGTTCATTATTTTTTTGGAAATTCATCTCCTAAGGTGGGTAAAATAGGGATGGAAATATTTATAAAAATATTTCATTTTATTGAAACATACTTAAAGCTAAATCTACGGAAGATGGTATTTCATTTCTAAAGAAGTATGTGTCAGGGGATGGAAGATTTTGTGAAAATATCAAACAAGGACCCAAAAGGTACGATGGGACAAAGGACCCCGACTCCAGCTATCAGAATTGCCTTTTGGTCAAAAGTACATTCGTAAAAGACCATGTTTCTAAGGCCTCAAATAGATGAAAAGTTTAATTTGTAAACAACATAAAAATTCGATTAAACAAAAATAAAAGAAATCTGTGCAGATCATACATGAGCAAAGCAGCGGGCGCTAAGCTAGTAAAGAAATAAAGGCAAATGTCAGCATATAAAGGCGTATACAGCAATCCTAATTATCTACAGCAATATCGCTGAGAAAAACACTTTGTTAGAAATAAATAAATTATAAGTAGAATATCAATTGCCTATGACACTGCAGCATCTTTTGAGCCCAGACACTGTGATTAAGAGGCCTTTACACGTGGAAATATGTATGGAATCCTACATCCCCTATACTCCCTCTCCTTTGGTGTTATCATTAATGCCATTTCCTTTCTTTTCTTGTTGACACGCGCTTCAAAATTAATTTTGTTTCCCTTTGTCTGTAGATTATGTAAGTTTTCCCACATTTCCTTTTCTTTCATAATCAATAGTTTATGTTAGTGGAACCAAAGTTAGTGTTCTGTGCCTAATGAATGAGACAGGAACTGAAATTGAGGGTAGCGAAGCAAACGCTGAAATTCTGAACTGCATGTTTAAGTGTTTCTTTACAAAGGAAAACGCAGGAGAACTGCCCCAGTTTAATCCTCGTACCACTGAAGAGATGGATGAAATAAGTCTTACTCTCAGTGGTTTTGAGAAATATTTGAAATCTTTAAATGTTAACAAAGATCAGTGCCCGATGGAATTCCTGTCAGATTCTATACTGATTTTGCGGCTGAGTTAGCCCCTCTTCAAACTATAATCTACCGTGAATCCCTCGAACAAAAAACCGTCCCCAGTTCATGGAAGAAAGCACATTTCACACCCGTCTACAAGAAGGGTAGTAGAAGTGATCCACAAAAGTACTGTCCAAACTCCCTGACATCAATTTGTTGTAGAATCTTAGAACAATTTCTGAGCTCAAACATACTGAGGTACTTTGAACACAATGGGCTTCTGCACGACAACAATTACGGTTTCCGAAAACGTCGATCATGTGCAACCTAACTCGTACTTTTCTCACATGATATACCGAAAGCTTTGATTAATGCAGTTAGATAGACACAGTATTTCTCGATTTCGGAAAAGCGTTTGACTCAATACCAGACCTACGCTTATTGTCAAAAGTGCGATCGTATGGGATATCAAATGAAATTTGTGAGTAGAGAGAGAAAATTTTGGTAGGGAGGACGCAGCATTTGGGATCCTTGCTGTTCATGTTGCGTATTAATGACCTTGCAGACTATATTAACAGCAACCTCGGACTTCATGCAGATGATGCGCTTATCTATAATGGAGTACTGTCTGAAAGACACTGTGTAAATGTTCAGTCATATCTTGATAAGATTTCAAACTGGTGCAAAGATTTGCAACTTGCTTTAAATGTTCAAAAATGTAAAACTGTGCACTTCACAAAACGAAGAAGTTTAGTATCCTACGACCATAATATCAATGAATCACAGCTGGAACCGACCAACTCATACTAATACAATAGTGTAACACTTTGTAGGGATACAAAATGAAATTATCACATAGGTTCAGTCTTGGATAAGGACGATGGTAGACCGGTTTATTGGTAGAATACTGGGGAAGTGCCGTCAGTCTACAAATCGTTCGTGGGACCAATTCTAGAATATTGCTCAAATGTGTGGGACCCATGCCAAATTGGATCAACACGGGACAGTAACGTATATGGATAATGGCAGCAAAAAATGATCACAGATTTATTTGATCCATGGGAAAGTGTCACAGACATACCGAAGGAGCTAAGCTGGAAGACTCTTGAGGCTAGGCGTAAACTATCCCGAGAAAGTCTATAAAGTCTATTAACAAAATTTCGAGAACTGCCTTCGTACAGCTACATCTAAATATACATCGACATGGATTCACTGCAAATCATATTTAAGTGCCTGACAGAGGCTTCATCGAACCACCTTCACAATTCTCTATTATTCCATTCTCGTATAGCTCGCGGAAAGAATGAACACCTATATCTTTCAGTACGGGCTCTGATTTCCCTTATTTTATCGTGGTGATCATTCCTCCCTATGGTCAGTGTCAACAAAATATTTTCTCATTCGGAGAAGAAAGCTGGTGACTGGAATATCGTGAGACGATTGCGTCGCAACGAAAAACGCCTTTCTCGTAATCATGTCCAGCCCAAATCCTGTATCATTACTTTGACACTCTCTCCCATATTTCGCGATAATACAAAACGTGCTACCTTTGTTTGAACTTTTTCGATGTACTCCGTCAGTCCTATCTGGTAAGGATCCCACACCGCGCAGCAGTATTCTAAAAGAGGACGGACAAGCGTAGTTTAGGCAGTCTCCATAGTAGATCTGTTACATTTTCTAAGTGTCCTCCCAATACAACGCAGTCTTTGGTTAGCCTTCCCCAAATTATTTTTCTATGTGTTCCTTCCAATTTATGTTGTTCGTAATTATAATACCTAGATATTTAGTTGAGTTTATGACTTTTAGATTAGACTTATTTATCGTGTAACCGAAGTTTAACGAGTTCTTTGTAGCACTCATGTGGATGACCTCACACTTTTCGTTATTTAGGGTCAACAGCCACTTTTCGCACCATTCAAATATCTTTTATAAATCTTTTTGCAATTTGTTTTAATCTTCTGATGACTTTATTAATCGATAAACAACAGCGTCAACTGCAAACTACCTGAGACGGCTGCTCAGATTGTCTCCCAAATCGTTTATGTAGATAAGCAACAGCAAAGGGCCTATAACATTACCTTGGGGAACGCCGGAAATCACTTCTGCTTTACTCGATAACTTTCCGTCAGTTGCTATGAACTGTGACCTCTCTGACAGGAAATCACAAATCCAGTCACATAACTGAGACGATATAACATAACCACGCAATTTCACTACGAGCCGCTTGTGTAGTACAGTGTCAAAAGCCTTCCCGAAATCCAGAAATACCGAATCGATCTGAAATCCCTTGCAAATAACACTCAACACTTCGTGTGAATAAAGAGCTAGTTGTGTTTCACAGGAACGATGTTTTCTAAGCCCTTGACGACTGTGTGTCAATAGACCGTTTTCTTCGAGGTAATTCATAATGTTCGAACACAATATACGTTCCAAAATCCTGCTTCATATCGACGTTAACGATATGAGCCTGTAATTTAGTTGATTACTCTAGGAATGTACTTCAACCCCATATGTATTGTCACGCAGGGACCGTGAGGAAAAGATAAGAACGATTATTGCACCCACAGAGGCATTCAATGGTGGTTTTCAGATTTTAGATGTAGATACTAATATTAAGATCATACTGAAAAAACTTATCAAACCTTATTTTGGATTCAAACAACTTATCTGCTGTGCACGAATTGTTTACCCAGTTTCGTCGTTTTTCGAACTCTTAGCGTTCCAACAACTTTAGTTAGGATTGAACTGTTACTTATCACTATAAAAATGAAAGTGCTTTCGAAACTGCTTGTTTTGAGGAATAAACCGTGGTCACGGCATGTCGGAAAGAACGCCTTCTCTATATTCCATCATAGTGGTTTTGTGTACTACGGACATACTAAGTAGGCACTGGCCATTTATACAGTATTTCCACAAAATAAACCATTTCTATGTAAGTCAGACGCTGCCCTATGACTTTCCACGTAGTACAGCAGAAGCGCCAACGATATTGCCGACAATGTAGTTCTCATCAGTGCTGGTTGCCACAGGTCTTGCGCCACAGATGTCTCCGTAATGCCACCCACAAGGGACCCCTTGATTGCGAGTCGCAAAAGGCCAATGATGTTTACGCCATTCGACGCCGTACATATTGTCTACTATGCAGCCACAATATTGGCTGCTAATGGCAACAGGGGGCGGAACTGACGGTATCCAATGGTGAGTACAGCATGAGGCTACAGAGCGTAGTTGAAACACTAGTCGACTAGTAACTCACAATGGTGCTACAGTGCTAGTGTTGTTGATACAAAGTAGGGCGGTGGCAGCGATAAGCGAAACTAACGTTGTATTCTCTATACAAAAACAGTTGCTGAAGTCGACATTGCATCAGAAAGGAATCGAAAGAATTTTGCAGAGAGAGAAGGAAGTGGCATATGAGATATTAGCGTTTCTACGAGATAAGTCAGTGGAATGTGTGGTGTCATATTCGTTCGACTGTGCCCTGCGGAAATGTGCTTAAGGAGACAACGATGCATACTTAACTAACGAAAGTTATATTGAAGTATGAGAAGGAAGTCTTTCGCGACGGCACGGTTGTATACAACATCATCGGGCTCCTTGCCACGTCAGTTCAGGATAAAACCTCCAGCTTTCGACAATTTCCATTCTCAGCTGTGTCAGGAGCAGCCGATTGTCAAAATTGCTGCTGTGGTATCCGTATATAGCGAAAGGACGGCTACTGGTTGGTCGGTAGCTACGCCGTTCTGTCGCAGATGGTACCAACATCTGTGCCGAAGCGTCCATCCAACTTTTGTTGAAGCAGAACATCAAAAAAAAGGCATCCTACCCTCTTTCTC
Organism: Schistocerca gregaria; assembly: GCF_023897955.1. Classification (NCBI taxonomy): domain Eukaryota; kingdom Metazoa; phylum Arthropoda; class Insecta; order Orthoptera; family Acrididae; genus Schistocerca; species Schistocerca gregaria. The sequence continues at coordinate 795,494,627 of NC_064922.1, read as the reverse complement.
TGTCTCTACGGTGAACTGGATGTCTCGGTGCACGCTGTTCACATGTTCCTAGAGTCGCTCGAGAGCTTCTACCCCATGTGGCCGGACTATAAACGTGTCGTCAGCATAACGATAAAGTGAAGATGGACGAAGGGGAGCCGAATTTAATGCGCGGCCCTCAAAATGTTCCATAAAATAGTTGACCGTTGCTGGAGACAATGGAGAACCATAGCCATTCCACCTGCCATTGCATAAAGCTTACCGCCGTGTAAGGAGTAGTATGTCGGAATTAATTTACCGTTTCAGAAGGAAAGTGCTCTGCCAACAGTTTCAATGCGCCGTCCACAGGAAACTTTGTAAATAGTGAGACCACATCAGGGGTAACTAAAATATCGTTTGGACCAACCGTAACGTGTTTAATTTTCTCAATGAACATCGGAGAGTTTTTGATGTGATATTCACAGCGGCCAACTATCGGAGTCATCAGCTTAGTTAAATATTTGGCCGGCCTGTAGGTAAGAGAACCAATGGCGCTAATAATTGGCCTCAATGGAATATCTTCCTTGTCTCCCTTGTTGTCTTTAGATAATCCCACAACCTGGGAGATCTAGGAGCTCGTGCTCTAAGACTTTTTGATGACATGTCTGATAGACCAGAAGCCTTCAGTAGTTCCACTGTTTTTCCGCTGTATGACAGAGTTAGATACCGTGTTAGACGTATGTACGTGCTCCCTTCCAACAACGCTACCTCTTTGCTGTGATATTCTGCGGTATTAAGAACAACTGTGGCTTGTCCCTTGTCAACAGGAAGTACCACAGGACCTTCACCTTCCCGCAATCGCCGGAGCCCCTCTCTCTTTCTCTCTCTCTCTCCCTCTCTTTCTCTCTCTCTGCTCGGCTAATATTTGATTTGCGCTGCTTGAATGAATCTAAAATGTGACTGATGGTAAGTCTTACAACGTCGGCGTCGTCTTGTGAGAGATGAAGCACCGTCTGTTCCACTCCACTAATGAACTACACGATAGGTACAGTGCCGGGCGTAGGAGCGAAATGCAATGCTTCTTCGTCCACGCTATCGTGCGACAGATTGATGGCAGTGCATGCCATCCCATGAGATGACTCTGATCTTTGAGTGGTTGCAAGTCGGTCTGATTTCTTTGTCTGTTTCGCCATTATTTTGCTGTGGTGGCTTCTTTGATGAGCTGCCGTCGACATACCGACCCACTCCCAGTCGATAGATGAGAGGAATGCAGATAAAAAGAGATGACAATTATATAAACTGCGTGCTTTAGTATCCAGTTCGTGCTCTGTATGTTGTATCCTTTCTTTGACGATAGCCAAGTAGGTCTTCGGTAAAACATTATTCACTGCAAACGACCTTATGTGACCTTTTACCACAGAAAACTATCGCACGACGTCTTTATCCCGACAACGTTGCAGAAATGCCAAATTATTACGCAAATGTGCATATTTCGCGCGTGGCTTCTCCAGTTGACGAACGGGGCGCCCAATGTGCTTCCTGCAGAGCGGAGTTTTGTGAAAACGAAGTCTTTCGCGACGGCACTGTTGTACAAAACATTCTCCGACTTCTTGGCGCGTCAGTTCTAGGTAAAACCTCGAGCATTCGACGATTTCCACCCTCGTCTTCGTCAGGAGCAACTGACTGTCAGACTTACTGCTGTGGTCGCCTTATATAGCCCCAACACTGCTTCTGATCGGTCCATCGTAACGTCATGCTGTCGCAGACGGTGTTAACGTCTGCGCTGTTGGCGCCTCCGCTCCCTCCGTAGCGTAAACATTGCGACGAATATACCACAGACACTTATCTGCATCCAGATCTCGCATCTATGCACCACTAAGTTTACATCCGTCGTCACGACTGGAAGTTTCCTTACACATCATTATTTCTGCAGCCCCTGTAATTATAGAGCTCCTGTATCTGGAAGCCTAGGACAAAACTAATCTTTCTTCAAACAGTATTTTCTGTTTGTTTGTCAGACTATACTCAGCAATTGAAAACTTCTACACTTCTCGATTTTTAATATGCCTTTAATGTTCTGCACAGCGGTCGAAATGATACACATGGACTGACCTATGTAACAGTTTCTGCACTCATCTGTGACGTTGTATATCCCAGAAGTCCTGAGGCCGATGCTTCTGAAGAATTCTGGTCTACAAGGGAATGTCATCAAAAAATCTTAGAGCACGAGCACCTAGACCTCCCAAGTTGTAGGGATTACCTGAAGTCTACAAGGAAAACTTTCCATTGAGGCCATTTGTTAGCGACATTGGTTTTCTTACCTACAGGCTGGCCAAATATTTAACTACGTTGATGACTCCTATAGTTGGCCGCTGTGAACATCATGTCAAAAACTCTTGGATGTGCGTTGCGAAAATTAAACAAGTTACAGTTGATCCAAAAGATATCTTAGTCTGCGTATTTACAAAGGTTAATGTCGAGGACACATTGAAAATGTTGGCAGAGAGTTTTCCTCCTGAAACGATAAATTTATTCCGACATGTTATGATGACAACCTACTTCTTGTACGGTGGTAAGTTTATGAAATGATACGTGGAATGGCTGTGGGTTCTCCGTTGTCTCCATCAATGGCCAACTATTTTATGGAACATTTTGAGGCTCTTGCTTCAAATTCGGCTCCCCTTCGTCCATATTCACTTTATCGTTATGTTGACGACACGTTTATGGTCTGGTCACATGGGGTAGAAGCTCTCGAGCGCTTCCAGGAACGTATGAACAGAGCGCACCGAGACATCCAGTTTACTGTCGAGATAAAGAGCGTAGGCTGCCGTTTTTAGATGATCTGCTTCGAAAAAAGTCGGATGGACGCCCCGGCCGACGCACACTGATTTGACCTTCGGCACCCACAGTTCTCACCATCCATCGTGGTGTAGACGTCTGGCTGGTGGCGCCTCCTTTTCCCACGTAGCGTAAAACATTACGACGAATATTTCTGGTTCTTCTCTACATCGAGAGCTCGCTTTCATGCACCACTGAGATTATATCCGCCGTCACGATTGAAGGTTTTCTCACACATTCTTATTTCTACAGCCTCTGTAACTATAGAGTCGCAGTATGTGGAAGCATAGAACAACACTTTTATTTCCTCCAACAGTATTTTATGATTTATTTGCGAGGCTGTGTTCAGTAACTGCAGACTTTTCCAGATCTCGGTTTTTTAATATGCCGTTGACGTTCTATACAGCGGTCAGAAACGGGGCAGATGGATTGACCGATGTAACTGCTTCCGCACTGACATTGGATGTTGTAAATCCCAGGAATCCCGACGTCGAGACTGTTCTTAAGAGTGCATAGCATCTCATCTAACTTCTTAGGAGGCCGTAAAGTACATCTGGTACCTCGTCTTCCCAGTACTCTCCCTGTATTGCTGGACGTAGCACCGCAAAAGGGAAGGTTTGCAGTCGGTGGCTCATCACGTGGATGTTCAACATTTTCACGTTCCCTTTTCTTGGAGAACATTGACTTCATATCACACGACCCATAGTCGTTCTTCCGGAATACATACTTCAGATACGACAGCAGATGTAACTGCCGACCCATTAGCCGTATAAGGCGACCAAGGCACCAACTGTGACAGCCATTATTCTGACGAAGACGAGGATGGAAATCATCGAAAGCTCGAGGTTCTAGCCTGAATTGAAGCGGCAAGGAGTCCGAGAATGTGATACTGAAATAGCTGTCGAGCCACGAATTCATCATCCTTGTAAGACAACGCGCCATATAGCCCGTTTCCGGAGGAAAGTAGTAGAGGACAATTATTGACCATGGAGCGGGTGCTAAACATCGTTACGTACAAAAAAAAAAGATTATTTTAAGAGATCGACTGTGTCCGCAGCAGTATGAACGTGTTGTGCATGAGCAAAACTACGGATGTTCAGTGTAGGACAAGGCGCTCTTGTTGCATAATCTGGTGTTTGCGCTTTTCAAAGCTGCTCGATACAATTTACAGTATGTGCATGATAGTGGCCTACTACGTTATGCGCATCAAATTGCGTGCGACATGGATTACAGTGATTCCAAGGGACGCAGTGGATAGTTGCATAACTTCTGTGATATACACTCCTGGAAATTGAAATAAGAACACTTTGAATTCATTGACCCAGGAAGGGGAAACTTTATTGACACATTCCTGAGGTCAGATACATCACATGATCACACTGACAGAACCACAGGCACATAGACACAGGCAACAGAGCATGCACAATGTCGGCACTAGTACAGTGTATATCCACCTTTCGCAGCAATGCAGGCTGCTATTCTCCCATGGAGACGATCGTAGAGATGCTGGATGTAGTCCCGTGGAACGGCTTGCCATGCCATTTCCACCTGGCGCCTCAGTTGGACCAGCGTTCGTGCTGGACGTGCAGACCGCGTGAGACGACGCTTCATCCAGTCCCAAACATGCTCAATGGCGGACAGATCCGGAGATCTTGCTGGCCAGGGTAGTTGACTTACACCTTCTAGAGAACGTTGGGTGGTACGGGATACATGCGGACGTGCATTGTCCTGTTGGAACAGCAAGTTCCCTTGCCGGTCTAGGAATGGTAGAACGATGGGTTCGATGACGGTTTGGATGTACCGTGCACTACTCAGTGTCCCCTCGACGATCACCAGAGGTGTACGGCCAGTGTAGGAGATCGCTCCCCAAACCATGATGCCGGGTGTTGGCCCCGTGTGCCTCGGTCCTATGCAGTCCTGATTGTGGCGCTCACCTGCAAGGCGCCAAACACGCATACGACCATCATTAGCACCAAGGCAGAAGCGACTCTCATCGCTGAAGGCGACACGTCTCCATTCGTCCCTCCATTCACGCCTGTCGCGACACCACTGGAGGCGGGCTGCACGATGTTGGGGCGTGAGCGGAAGACGGCCAAACGGTGTGCGGGACCGTAGCCCAGCTTCATGGAGACGGTTGCGAATGGTCCTCGCCGATACCCCAGCAGCAACAGTGTCCCTAATTTGCTGGGAAGTGGCGGTGCGGTCCCCTACGGCACTGCGTAGGATCCTACGGTCTTGGCGTGCATCCGTGCGTCGCTGCGGTCCGGTCCCAGGTCGACGGGCACGTGCACCTTCCGCCGACCACTGACGACAACATCGATGCACTGTGGAGACCTCACGCCCTACGTGTTGAGCAATTCGGCGGTACGTCCACCCGGCCTCCCGCATGCCCACTATACGCCCTCGCTCAAAGTCCGTCAACTGCACATACGGTTCACGTCCACGCTGTCGCGGCATGCTACCAGTGTTAAAAGACTGCGATGGAGCTCCGTATGCCACGGCAAACTGGCTGACACTGACGGCGGCGGTGCACAAATGCTGCGCAGCTAGCGCAATTCGACGGCCAACACCGCGATTCCTGGTGTGTCCGCTGTGCCGTGCGTGTGATCATTGCTTGTACAGCCCTCTCGCACTGTCCGGAGCAAGTATGGTGGGTCTGACACGCCGGTGGCAATGTGTTCTTTTTTCCATCTCCAGGAGTGTAGAACTGGAGGACGTAAGGCAACGAAATTTCAAACAAAACGTCAAGTTGACGATGCACAGCGAACTGTGGAGTCGGCCCGAAAATTTGTAGACAAGATAAACAAACTTATCCCATTCTTCAGCAAGAAATTTGTTTTCAACTGTAGCCATTTGGAATTTGAGGAGGAAATGAATATGAAAGGGACCTTAGAAATTACAAATACCAAGAAAGTTGAATCAAGATCAACTCTAACATAAATGCCTTAACACATTCATATACATATGTTAACCTGGATGGTAAACCGGATGGAATGTTATTTCTTTTACTATGAGAAGTTGGACGTGCTCTGTCCCCTACAATCCTTTCTCGTCTGCGTGATTTGCCAGGGCAGTAGGAAATATTTACGTCACAGCAAGGAAGAGTGCGAAAATGGGTTTAAGTGAACTACAGCTGTGGTATGAGCACGGCTTTTGGCCAATAGGTGGTCAAAGGAACTTGCTTTTGCTTGATTTCTGGTCTGCGTATAAAAATATACTCCCTCCTGAAAAGTGGGTGACATTGCAGTTTATACCACATGGTACCACGGGACAAATTCAGCCTCTGGATGTTTATTTTTTCATTATCGCATTATCTGCAGTTACGCCTTAAAGATAGCCAGTTTCATGATAAGCTCGAAGACGAACTGTTTTGCATTTTGTTGCAGACAATAATCTTGTAGGTGACGACGATCCTTTTACAGGTCTTATCGGTTCAGTTGTAGAATGTTCAGTAAAAACAACAAAAACAATGATTATATTAAACTTCAGTATTTGTTACTTGTATCATTAGGCTGCTTTGCGATTGTTATAAACTCTTACAATGTCTGATGGCAGGAAGCGCATCACAGGGCCTCAGTATAACAAAAGACGATCTGAAAGAGAAAATGCAAATAAAAAGTGAAATTTTCGTCAGAAAATTTTTTTAACCTAAAGAAGATAATCCATGCGCGAATGCAGGTGCAGGTGCAGACATAAATCAGGGTAAGGCTTCGACACATGGACATTGTGTTTGAGCTGCGAAAACTGTTCCAGATCAGTCTAGTGACTGCATGTCTCACACTCAAAGTAGAAGTTATGTAGTTTTTTCAGACCTCGCAAAATGTTCTGACAAAACAGACAATTCCGTTAGGACAACCTTAGTAAAAGAGGCCCTCCAGAAAAAATTACCGAATTTGACTGCTGTCCTATGAATGATTCTGATCGTCACTTTACTTCTAAAAATTATAATTTAAGTTTATGCAATGCCGAAATTGTTCATAGAAAATGGTTCGTTTATTCAAAAAGTGCACATGTTGTTTTTCGTTTCTGTTGCAAACTCTTTTCTAGCATTCACTATTCACTTCAGCTATAGCTAGTGGTACATTTCTGAGACATTGACTATGCACGGTAGATCGCAAGTGCACTTATAATCGCGCCAAAATTTGGCGGTGCTCTCCAGAAGATTAAAATCTCTCAATACTGTCGATGCAGGAACTCTGGGGACATCAAATGACAAAACGCGACATTGGAAAGGTTTAATCGAACGCTTTGTAGCAATTATTCATTTTTAACTCGAGAGTGTCTTGCTTTAACAGGGACTTCAGGCAAATTGCTTACTCACAACAGTGAGAATCCCTTGGTCGAATTATTCGAAAAATCTGATTTAGTTCTAGGAGAAATTATAAGCAGAACCAAGTCATGGTGAAAAAAGGATCGCCATTATCTGGGGAAAAACAAACAAAATCATACGATTCACATTATCCATCAAAAAATTAAAAACAAAATATTGTTTTACTGAAAACTGTTAAATAATATAGTATAATTATAGTCTGCACACCACGTATTTCTGGTGTTGAGCACACGACAATGATAGCGCGTTCCGTTAATGTGAATTCTATTGATATTGACACACGCAATATAAATGTTAATGAACATTTCTCGACTTTGTACCTGTAAGAGACACATCTGTTTTGAGACTTACAGAGATAGTCTTAAAACAGCTAGAGGACCTGGGGTAGCACGGCTATGATTCCCTAATATGAAAGGCAAGGACACAGCAGTGCAAAAATGAATTTTAGATATAAATTCTAAGACATTTTATGTTCCCCTGTTGACTGAATATAGTTGTAACTATGCAGTTTCACACTTTTGTTTAGTGAGAGAAATTTATGTATTCTTTTCTGCGTTTACGCGACGTTAGTCAGTCTTGAATAATCATGTATCCACAAAAACGTTGAAGCCGTTGAGTACAAGAAAACACAGTCACCCGTCTCATTTATAACATAGTAGAGGTCTATGATGACTCTGGTTGAAACAAGCGAAGACGAAAATACGGTCAGAATAGTTGCACATGAAGTTGGAAGCTTGGCAAAACTTATCCGTTATTTTTACGTTAGTTTGTTGAGTGATGGCATAGTACGATACACATTAATGTTGTCAGCAAAAACCTGCACAGCATTACAACACATATCTCGAAAGCTATTGTTATTGTAAAATACAACAGAGTATTTTACAAACTGCAGGCATGACCTCAAATTCCAAGATTACCTGCTACAACCTAGGAGCTGGCACCCTAACTCGATAAAGAAAAATCTGACCGTAGGTCGTACAACGCAGATATGAAAGAGGTGGAAGAATAAATACACTACTGGCCATTAAAATTGCTACACCAAGAATAAATGCAGGTGACATACGGGTATTCATTGGACAAATATATTATACTAGAACTGACATGTAATTACATTTTCACGCAATTTGGGTGCATAGATCCTAAGAAATCAGTACCCAGAACAACCACCTCTGGCCGTAATAACGGCCTTGGTACGCCTGGCCATTGAGTCAAACAGAGCTTGGATGGCGTGTACAGGTACAGCTGCCCATGCAGCTTCAACACGATACCATAGTTCATCAAGAGTAGTGACTGACGTATTGTGGCGAGCCAGTTGCTCGGCCACCATTGACCAGATGTTTTCAATTGGAGAGAGAACTGGAGAATGTGCTTGCCAGGGCAGTGGTAGGACATTTTCTGTATCCAGAAAGGCCCGTACAGGACCTGCAACAAGCAGTCGTGCATTATCCGGCTGAAATGTAGGGTTTCGCAGGAATCGAATGAAGGGTAGAGCCACGGGTCGTAACACATATGAAATGTAACGTCCACTGTTCAAAGTGCCATCAATAGGAAGAAGAGGTGACCGAGACGTGTAACCAATGGCACCCCATACCATCACGCCAGGTGATACCAGTATGGAAATGACGAATACACACTTCACATGTGCGTTCATCGCGATGTCGCCATACACGTATGCGACCATCATGATGCTGTAAACAAAACCTGGATTCATCCGAAAAAATGACGTTTTGCCATTCGAGCACCCAGGTTTGTCGTCGAGTACACCATCTCAGGCGCTCCTGTCTGTGATGCAGCGTCAAGGGTAACTGCAGCCATGGTCTCCGAGCTGATAGTCCATGCTACTGCTAACGTGGCTGCACGGTCCATTACAGCCATGCGGATAAGACGCCTGTCATCTCGACTGCTAGTGACACGAGGCCGTTGTGATCCAGCACGGCGTTCCGTATTACGCTCCTGAAGCCACCGATTCCATATTCTGCTATCAGTCATTGGATCTCCACCAACGCGAGCAGCAGTGTCGCGATACGATAAACCGCCATCGCGATAGGCTACAATCCGATCTATAACAAAGTCGGAAACGTGATAGTACGCATTTGTCCTCCTTACATGAGGCATCACAACAACGTTTCACCAGGCAACGCCGGTCAACTGCTGTTTGTGTATGAGAAATCGGTTGGAAACTTTCCTCATGTCAGCACGTTGTAGGTGTCCCCACCGGGGCCAACCTTGTGTGAATGCTCTGAAAAGCTAATCATTTGCATATCACAGCATCCTCTTCCTGTCGGTTAAATTTCGCGTCTGTAGCACGTCATCTTCGTGGTGTAGCAATTTTAATGGCCAGTAGTGTAGTTCCAGTAGGAGGGAGAAGATGAGAAAATTGAAGATTCAGAAATTCCATATAAAGTGATTTTTACTTTAAAGTACTGAATGTTATAGAATGTCCTCTCATCGAGCTATTTCAACAGCTTAAAAGTCACAGTGAGCTTTTTTAATTATTGTACGACCTTAGCAAAATTAAAGACATGTGACATGTCGTTGCAAGCGACAAGTGCTCTAAATTGTTAGACAGTTAGTAGTGGACAACCTAACGACATCAATCTTGTCGACCTTGAAGATTAACTTAAACTGGTCTCTACGTTGGTAAAGCCTACTAGCATACCAAGTGGAACTCTTAAAGTCATACAAGAACATGACTTTGCGCCCAACGTAGGTGTAGCGTTACGAATTTTGCTAACACCACCGATTACAGTGGTAAGTGGAGAAAGAAGTTTTTAGACGATTAAACTACCTGAAACGTACCTACCATCAACTACTGTTGATGGTAGGCACTACTGCGTGGGCAGGCAACGGTGTCGATCGAGCATGAGCTAGTTGAAAGTTTGGATTACGACGAAGTCGTACAGGAGTTTACTGATGCCAAAGCAAGAGAAATATCTGTTATATAAGATCAGTGTGCAAATGCATGTCATTAATTTTAGTTTCGATTTATTTATGTATGTTGTGCTTTTTCATTCATGTACTTAAGAAAGATTTGTTGTGGAGTAGACACACACTTACTTGGTCTAAAGGCCAAATAAGTTACGGAATGTCACTTGCTGCCGAATGTCACCCTCCGGGCAAACCCACTGTTGGAGGCGCTGTTGACAATTTCTTGTTCCGTGAGACCCATAGTTCTGCTCGGAATTCGTTGATTTAGTCCGGAACGTTTCGTGCCTTTTGCGACTTCTGCCACAGTGTGCGCTCTACCCCTCCCGCCGAAGTTCGAGTCCTCCCTCGGGCATAAGTGTTTGTGTTGTTCTTAGCATAAGTTAGTTTATGTAGTGTGTAAGTCTAGGGGCCGATGACTTCAGCAGTTTGGTCCCTTAGGAATTCACACACATTTGAACATAAGCGGTCTACCGTTGTTCAGTGCTGTAATGAACTTTCGTTCAGTAAGCAGTGACCAGGTGTGAGTTTGTTTCTTTGCCTCTGTGGTTTGTTACGAATTAAGTAGCGCGTGTGCGTCTATGTAAATACGCGCTTTCTAGGAATCTGTCGTTTCTGTTTCACCAACTGGAGTCCCATACCTGGCTCTGGTCTTCAAGACGTATTCACCCCAAAAAGACGTATTAGTACATGTGATAGGTGAAAATGAAACATCATGGACGAATGAGAAAGTGAAAACGTTGACTACGAAAATGCAAGGACGGGGGCGGGGGGAGGGGACGGTTCCTGAAATTTTTGCACGTGGTGGCAAATCCCTGTAGCCGGCTCTGGCCCCCATACAGTAACCATACCGGTGGGAGATCAGAAATTGTTACGGAGATTTTAATTCGGAGCCACGTTTGCCACATGCGTACCTATTGCTGGTGGGGGCGGTACCAACGCTGTGCTCCGAGCATAAGAGAAGACCGATGGTTCCATACTCAGGCCTTGGAAGCTGAATTCTTGGGAATCGAGCTTCTAGACGTGAGCACTTTCACTTTGAACTGCACTCTCGAGCTGTGCTTCTGAAAGTTAACACTTGGTACGAACACTTCATGTTCGAGCATTTCTTGCGTAAGAGAGTTTTCAGTGAGCCATTCCTTACCAATTTTAGAGGATTAGTTAGCCGTTATCGAGGGGAAGAACTGCTGATTTCATTCCACTGCACAGACGGCGTGCAGAGGTGGACATCATTAGCGACTTCCATATGTTGCTTGCTGACCAACCACAGGAGCATCTTACAGTTGCAGTGCGACGTCTGACTGTCGCTGCCACGAGCTCATCCGTGACAAGGACGGTGTGCTATGTTACGCATCGAGTGTAGTTAAATTTCAGTATAGTTCATGTGGAGTTCAGTAAGCAGTAAGATGTCTGCAGTGGAAAATAGAATTCGACCCTGTAGTGGGAAACTTACTTTTGATCTTTCTATAACTACGGACTCAAATGTTCACTTATTGTTTGGTGAGGATTAACGTACTTATCATTATCATGTGACGAGGGAAGTTGTGGCACTTGTTCTCTTTATTTGAATTCGACCATAGTCTAAACCCATTATTTGGAACTATATTACACTTTTCAATTTTTTCAGTTTCAATTTATGCTAATGAACTATTTATATTTGTTTCTAATTAATAAAAGCTCTTTCCTGGATCACATTTCCCATTTAACAGTTATCCAAGATGTTAGAAAAACTGATGTTAGCATGATCCTGCAAACTCATATTAGCGTTGGGGCCATTATTAATTCGAGATTAAACTCCAAGTAACCTCTTAGTAGCGTTTCCATAAGGTGCATAGACGTAGTGAGCGCTAAAGTTCGGGGCAGCCCCTGCTTCACGGGATCCAGCCTGCCAGAAATTGTTGTGAACATAAGGTTACGTGCAGCTCGAGTGCGCATACCTACACTGTCAGAACAGCTTTGTTTAAGTGTGTACTAAGTCTAGAACCCCGTAGGTGCAATACTTTTGGAATCGGCATGAGCTGTCTCCATTTTAATAGAAGTTATCAGGTACGTATCAAATTACAGATGATCAATACATAATTCTTCCTCAACTACGATATTATATTGTGGCCCAGATGATGACAAGCATTTAACAGTGACTCTCGTCTGGGAACTTGTTATCATTTAATAAAGGTCGATATCCTACTAGCTGAGGAGAAAATGCTTCATATTTAGCTAGAGAAATGTTTCCGCATGCAGAAGAAAAAAGGAGGTGGTTACAAATCATTGAATAAGCATATACTTTCATATCAAAGAGAAAATGAAGTAACTAGTAACTTAAATAGAATTAAATAGAACAAAGCAGTGGAAAACAGAGTCGACTCTGGTTTTCGAAGATGTTACTGCCTCTCACGCTCCAGATCTGCATACTTGTAGACAGGGTCTACCAATACTAACAACATTCTATTCCTTACATCTTTGTCGTAGATGGACGAAAACGTATCGGTGCCAGAGACCATATACATCGTAGGCTTTGCGGGTCCACCACATTGCCAGGGGCGCATGTAGGCCACGTGGGGTATTGTGAAAATGACGAAATAACCAGCCACAGAGAATTCGGAAGTGAGTTATTTTCGGGTAGCTACTTCAAGCAGATCATCGCCAGCTACTCCAAGCCACCGTCTTCTCACCGCCGTTGCCGCTGAACTCTCATCACTAAAGCCCGCTGCATTCTGCTGAATTTGTTGTCTCGCCCTGCTGTACTGCAGCGGACTCTGTCCGCAGTATCCGACTACAGGTGGTAGAATCGGGATCATTTCCTCTGGATACCTGTACTACCGTGGCCTACAACATGTAGAACACTTTCAACGTTCTTACGTTATTGTCAAATGTCACTGATAGCAGCACGAGGTAGATGCTTAACCTCCGGAAGTACAAGTGTCAGTGTCTTCTGGAAATATGGTTCAAATGGCCCTAAGCACTATGGGACTTAACATCTGAGGCCATCAGTCCCCTAGACTTAGAACTACTTAAACCTAACTAACCTAAGGACATCAAACACATCCATGCCCGAGGCAGGATTCGAACCTGCAGAAGTAGAAGCAACGCGGTTCCAGACTGAAGTGCCTAGAACCGCTCGGCCACAGCGGCAGGTAGTGTCTTCTACTTTGCTAGTTTTCCTAAGGACATTTGCCATCCACAGATATAATCATCTGGCTACTTAAGCTTTATTAATACGATGGTGTGCAAAACGTAAGGACGAAAGTATTTTTCGGATGTTTTGTCACTGCCAAGCTACACAGCCCGATGACACTTGGACCGCATGCATGATGAAAGAGGAAGTGGCATATGACGTTATGGGTAGAGTAGTGACTTGCATATGGGACTTGGCGAAGTGGGCCAGAGTCACTATAGGCACACTATTATTTGCATGTTTCGTGATATTATAGTAATACTATTACACGTAAGTCTAGTCCAGGTTTAGTGAACACCACTCCCAATCAAAACTCGTGAGCTGTAATGGAAAACGTCCAAACCTTCCAAGCGTCGTCCAAGAACTGGGATCCAGTCATAGTGTTGCGTCACCAACCTTCACCTAAACAATCGAGAAACTACTAAGACGGAAGGGAGACAGTATTCTCTTCCCGACACTACTGGTTAATATTACATGTGCTGACAAAATATACGATTTATGCCATAGAAAGCATAGCCTTCAGAGCGCAATTGATCTTACACATATTGGAGATGTTATTGACATCAGTATTTAATTAGAACCATCAGCGACGCAATATATGATCCGATTTGCTGAATGATAAGGGGTCTGAAATCTGGGAAGCTGCGCGTTCAGAGGTTCCGACTCATGGGAGGGGTTGATGGCGTATGGTGGCGTGGACTGGCCAGGCGCTGCAGTTCTTCATTCAGTCCGGCTTGCCTCGTCTGCAGGCACGGCGGTGTCATCACCAAACAGTGCTCCTACTGCACGAATTACCGCGTCTGTACTGCTCTATGGTGTACCAGCCCACACATCATGCTGTCCACGCAACTGATTATTCCCTTATCAGTAATGTCGTTCCATTGCAGTCGTTGTTTCCGAAACCTAAATCCACATCTACACTGATGAGCCAAAACGTTATCTGACCGTCTTTGGAACGAAATACATCACTTATTCAGCGTATCATGGATCTGACGGTCTGTTGGTGGGTTTGTGGTTCAGATGTCTACGCACAGATCATGTAATTAGCGGTAAATAACGGACCACTGATTGGCGTATCATAGGATCTATATCAGGGGACTCTGGTCGCCGATACTTCAATCTGAGTTCACTATAAAGCTTATCATACCACTGTAGCACGGTTTTGGTTCCGATAAATGGACACATACTGCGGAAAGATAACGTCGCCGTTGGGGAAGACATCAAGCATGAAGGGATGCAGGTGGTCCGCAGCTGTCAGCCTGTCTTCGATTACTATCACAGGTCCCATGCAAGTGCAGGAAAATATCTCCCACAGCATAATACTGCTTCCACCAACAGCGCGCGCGCTGCACGTTTCGAGCTGCCTTTCACCTCGATGACGGCATTTGTGGCAAAAATGTGATTCACCATAAAAACCAACACGTTTCCATTAATCGACGGACGAATACCGATGGCCCCGTGCTCACAGAAATCGCAACTGACGATGTCGTTGGGTCAACATGTGAACACGTACGGGTGGTCTGCGACGGATGGCAGATAGTGTCGGAAGTTCCATGCGGCTTTTCGCGGATGGTGCTGTCGTTTACAGAGAAGTTGCAGCATTAGAAAAATTGCAGCGTATTACAGGAAGATCTGAAGCGAATAGGCACTTGGTGCAGGGAGTGGCAACTGCTCCTTGACATAGACAAATGTAATGTATCGCAAATACATAGAAAGGAAGATGCTTTATTGTATGATTATATGATAGGAGAACAAACACTGGTAACAGTTACTTCTGTAAAATATCTGGGAGTATGCGTACGGAACGATTTGAAGTGGAATGATAAAATTAATTGTTGGTAAGGCGGGTGCCAGGTTGAGATTCATTGGGAGAGTCCTTAGAAAATGTATTCCATCAACAAAGGAGGTGGCTTACAAAATACTCGTTTGACCTATGCTTGAGTATTGCTCATCAGTGTGGGATCCGTACCAGGACGGGTTGACAGAGGAGATAGAGGAGATCCAAAGAAGAGCGGCTCGTTTAGTCACAGGGTTATTTGGTGAGCGTGATAGCGTTACGGAGATGTTTAGCAAACTCAAGTGGCAGACTCTGCAAGAGAGGCGCTCTGCATCGCGGTGTAGCTTGCTGTCCAGGTTTCGAGAGGGTGCGTTTCTGGATGAGGTATCGAATATATTGCTCCCCCCTGCTTATACGTCCAGAGGAGATCACGAATGTAAAATTAGAAAGATTCGAGAGCGCAAGGAGGCTTACCGGCAGTCGTTCTTCCCGCGAACCGTACGCGACTGGAACAGGAAAGGGATGTAATGACAGTGGCACGTTAAGTACCCTCTGCCACACACCGTTGGGTGTATTGAGGTGTGTAAATGTAGATGTAGATGTTGATGTAGCTCCATGTCCAACAATGTACGATGAACGCGGTGTTCCGAAACACTTGTGCGTTCACCAGCATGGTGCTCTTTCAGTAGAGATGCCACAGATCACCATCTGTCCTACTTCACGGGGCAGACAGGTCTCCGAACCTCACGTTCTGTGAAGAGTCGTGGGCGTCCAACCATTTAGAGCCTAGTGGTAGTTTTACTGTCCTTCTACCTCTTTCCGTTCATGCTCACCACGGTATCACATGAACATTGCACCAACTTCCCCGTTTTCGAGATATTCGTTCACAGGCTCCCCTAATAATAATAATAATAATAATAACAATAATCTGCCCTTTGTCAAAGTCGCTTATCTCAATGGATTTCCTCATTCGCAATCCATATCTTTGCTAGAGCGATCTCCCGTCCGCGTCTGCTCCGGTTACGTACTTTTGTTACCGCATCACGTGCCTGCAACGTCACCAGGCGGCATACAACGTCGAGGTAGTGCATATATGTATTCTGCAAAGCACCGTGAAGTACATAGCAAAAGGTAATTGCCATTGCACTACGTATTAGACCCCCTTCTGTTTTATTTGCGTATCAAGCACAGATGGTTCAAATGGCTCTGAGCACTATGGGACTTAACATCTGAGGTCATCAGTCCCCTATAACTACTTAAACCTAACTAACCTAAGGACATCACACACATCCATGCCCGAAGCAGGATTCGAACCTGCGACCGTAGCAGTCACGAGGTTCCGGACTGAGCGCTTTTACCGCGAGACCACCGCGGCCGGCAGCACAGATGGAATGGGTTACGTAAATGTCTGTTGTGCTGTGCTGTGCTTTCGCAGTCTTTACGGAGTGATAGGTAGGGGGTTGTAGTATGTTCCTAGATTCTACGCCGCTTCTTGGAACTTTCAAGGCAAGAGTTTTGCGGGATAGATAGCGTCTGTCTTCAGTTTTTCAGCATCTCCGTGGCACTCATCCATGGGTCAAAGAAAATTGTGAACATTACTGCTGCATTTCTCTGCAAACGTTGAACGTACCCTGTTAATCCTTTCTGGTAGGGGTCCCATACAGTTGAGTAATATTCTAGAATTGTTCCCATGAGTGCTTTATGGACTAATTGCACTTTTCCAGTAACCTACAAATAAAGTCTGTCACTTGCTTTACCTGTGACTGAGCCTATGTGTGCGTTCCATGTGCTTGAATCAGGTGCTTATAGTGAGAAGTATTGGTTTTTCGAGGGCTGCAGTACGGGCTGCATACATCGCAGGACGTAAAATATCGTAGATAAGTTCATTAATCGGTCTGCTCACGAAGTGTGCAAAAAAAAAAAAAAAAAAAAAAAAAAAAAAAAAAAAAAAGTTCACTTCCTGCCAAGAGGTGAAAGTATGGTGCAGTAAGCAGTCAGAATGTGAAATTTTTCCTGTTTTTTGATGTCAGTATGCTGTTTGTCGCTTGGCAAAGCGTGTTGATTTCCTCCGATACTGTTTGTCGCTTGGCAAAGCGTGTTGATTTCCTCCGTGAAGTGGCTGTTAGTGTAAAGGATTAAGGAGGTTGAAGTTTTCCATATGAAATGCAATGTCTATTGAAAAGAAAGAGTGTGCACTGCTGGTAAAACTGTTTTATCAGAACGGCAGGAATAGCAGGGCTGGAAATATCACCGACAGAAAAAGCTGCGAAGAGACCCCATGTCAATAAATGGGCTAAAGAATACGATCAAGAAATCTGAAAAAAACAGGTGAATTATGCGGTGCAGCAGAGAGAGGAAGACTGGTCATTCCCATTGCAGTTGTTGATGTTGATTCTGCACTCAGTGCTCCAGCTGTGTCACGGGAATTGTCTTTACCCTGGTCAACATTGTGGCACATTTCATATTGGTATCCCTAAGAGATTCGAATGTGCACTAACATCTACATCTACATCTACATCCATACTCCGCAAGCCACCTGACGGTGTGTAGCGGAGGGTACCCTGAGTACCTCTATCGGTTCTCCCTTCTATTCCAGTCTCGCATTGTTCGTGGAAAGAAGGATTGTCGGTATTCTTCTGTGTGGGCTCTAATCTGTCTGATTTTATCCTCATGGTCTCTTCGCGAGATATACGTAGGAGGGAGCAATATACTGCTTGACTCTTCGGTGAAGGTATGTTCTCGAAACTTTAACAAAAGCCCGTACCGAGCTACTGAGCGTCTCTCCTGCAGAGTCTTCCACTGGAGTTTATCTATCATCTCCGTAACGCTTTCGCAATTACTAAATGATCCTGTAACGAAGCGCGCTGCTCTCCGTTGGATCTTCTCTATCTCTTCTATCAACCCTACCTGGTGCGGATCCCACACTGCTGAGCAGTATTCAAGCATTGGGCGAACAAGCGTACTGCAACCTACTTCCTTTGTTGTCGGATTGCATTTCCTTAGGATTCTTGCAATGAATCTCAGTCTGGCATCTGCTTTACCTACGATCAACTTTATATGATCATTCCGTTTTAAATCACTCCTAATGCGTACTCCCAGATAATTTATGGAATTAACTGCTTCCAGTTGCTGACCTGCTATTTTACAGCTAAATGATAAGGGACCTATCTTTCTATGTATTCGCATCACATTACACTTGTCTACATTGAGATTCAATTGCCATTCCGTGCACCACGCGTCAATTCGCTGCAGATCCTCCTGCATTTCAGTACAATTTTCCATTGTTGCAACCTCTCGATACACCACAGGATCATCTGCAAAAAGCCTCAGTGAACTTCGGATGTCATCCACCAGGTCATTCATATATATTGTGAATAGCAACGGTCCTATGACACTCCCCTGCGGCACACCTGAAATCACTCTTACTTCGGAAGACTTCTCTCCATTGAGAATGACATGCTGCGTTCTGTTATCTAGGAACTCCTCAATCCAATCACACAATTGATCTGATAGTCCGTATGCTCTTACTTTGTTCATTAAATGACTGTGGGGAACTGTGTCAAACGCCTTGCGGAAGTCAAGAAACACGGCATCTACCTGTGAACCCGTGTCTAAGGCCCTCTGAGTCTCGTGGACGAATAGCGCGAGCTGGGTTTCACGCGACCGTCTTTTTCGAAACCCATACGTTACAACTCCGTGACTTTTATTTTTGGCAAACAAGGAAATGGATGACATGTGGCTGGGACGGACGAGGCACATTTTACTTCGCATGGTGCAGTGAATGTACAGAACTGTCACATACGGGGTTCTACTCCGATACATATTATGCAGAAACATCCACTGCTCTCAGCTTATGAGACTGCGTGGTGTGGTTCCACGAGCTCCTTCATTCTCGGTCCGTTTTTCTTCGAGGACCTTGTGGGACTGTTAGGTGTTCAGTGATATCCGCAACTTATATGGACCTCCTTGTGCAAACACGTGATTCCAGCTTTGCAAGAACGCAAGTGGTCCCACTCCACTATTTTCATGCAAGGTGGGTCGACGCCACATGTCACTTGCCAGGTGAAACATTTGTTTCCAGAAACTTTTATTAATGAGTACACCATCTATAGACAATGTGTCCTTCCAGATTCCGCAACCAAAATCTATGTGACTTCTGGCTGTGGGGATATCTAAAAGCCCGCATTCAGGAATGTATCTTGACTCTTCCTGATCTGAAGGATAGCATACGCCGACATATCACTCTGATTACACTGAATATGCTGCGAGCAACTGTCGACCATGCCGACCATGCCGCATGTTGCCGAGTCTAGCGGTCATACTTGAAACTATGTCTTCACTTATTTTTATCATTTAAGTACTGACCTACACACGTTTTCTTGACAAAGACAACTCAAGCTCAATCTATTCATTCATCACCCACAATATACAAGCACAACTTAATCGATGCGATACAGTGACAACATTACTTCCAATAATTAACACAAAAGAATGGCCCTAAAATGCAAGAAATCCTAACAATAATAACAAACCAAAAACTGTGAAATTAAAGAAATATGGAACTACCTCCAACTCTGTTAATTGCCTAAACTCATTTCAATCACGAACACCATTCTTTTTATAAGTCACTTACCTCACAGAAAATTTTCATAACACGAGCTACAGCAATTCCAGCAAGTAGTAACTACAGCCAACTAAGCAAAAAGATTTTAACCGCTATAGACTCTAACTTCTAGGAGGCAAATGATTAGCAAAAGAAAGATTTTGTTGACGAGCAAACAATGTATTTAGAAAATATTACCTTATTCATGTGAAACTTCCTGGCAGATTAAAACTGTGTTCCGGACCGAGACTCGAACTCAGGACCTTTGCCTTTCGTGGGCAAGTGCTCTACCAACTTTTTTTTAAATCTCATTTTGTTCGCTTTCGTTCGTTGCATCTGCTCAGGGCAGACGTCGCAAGACACCCGTTTAAATTCGTCATTGATCGGTTAACTCAGTTTTTTTTTTATTACAGGGGGCAGCTAACACTCTGACCGAAAACGCTGAGGTACCGTGCCGGCAACCAACTGAGCTACCCAAGCACGACTCACGGTCCGTCCTCACAGTTTTACTTCTGCCAGTATCTCGTCTCCTACATTCCAAAATTTACAGAAGGAGGAGACGAGATATTGGCAGAAATAAAGCTGTGAAGAAAGTAAAGCTGTAAAGTTTGGAAGGTAGGAGACGAGATACTGGCAGAAGTAAAGCTGTGAGGAACGGGCGTGAGTCGTGCTTGGGTAGCTCAGTTGGTAGAGCATTTGCTCGCGAAAGGCAAAGGTCCCGAGTTCGAGTTTCGATCCGGAACACAGTTTTAATCTGCCAGGAAGTTTCATATCAGCGCACACTCCGCTGCAAAGTGAAAATCTCATTCTAGTCCTTATTCATGTGACATCCAGTTCCAAAAATTATATTGTTGTCAGTAATCCCACAGCCCAAACATTACCAACAACATCCGTCCTCATTTTACATTTCCTTGCGTCTCATTTTAAAACGCATGTCCTACCAACACAGAGTCTCCCTTAAAAAAAAAAGAAAAAAAAACATGTTCCTACACTTATCCGTCCACTCGCTAACTGCTAGTCCGTCCAACCACAGAATCTCCTGCCTAGGGCGCAGAACGCTGTCAGCGATATTAACACAGTCTATAACGCTGTAAACGTACAAACAGGCTACTCATATACTGAACGCGCGCTGTAGCTTGTGACCATTTCCTAATACACGTGCCAAAACCACCATTGTTTGTTCATTCCTCCCCTTTCCCTGCACCCATACCACATCCTGACTGCTTACAGCGCCATGTTTTCACCTGGTGCCTGAAAGTAAAACTATTATTTTTCCAGGCGTACTCCTTGAGTGCACCAATTAATGAACATACATATGATGTTCCAGAGTCCTACGACGTACACAGACTGTACTGCACCACTTGGAACGGCGTCAGTTTAATTATAACCACTAAGAATTATTTGTTACACCCATGCACTTGTATAAGAGAACCCGTTCCAATGGTAGCTCATTGCTTTTCTAACTTAGGGCTTTCTTTTTTTAGTTTTGTCAAGAATACAGTTTTGAATTTCTGGACGTTTAAAGCAAATTGCCCATCTCTGCACCACGTTAAAAATCATACCAATACCTAACCACTTCATTTTGGATAATACCATTGTCTACCAAAAGTTTGAAGTTACTGTTAATATTGCCTGCAAGGGCATTAGTACTGTAGACGAACAGGAAGCGACTCGTCGCGCTACACTGCAGCACGCCCAAAGTTACTTCTACATCTATCGCTGTCTCTCCTCCAGAATATGCTGCGTTCTCCCTACCAATAAATCCTAAACACAGATATACAGGGTGTAACAAAAAGGTACGGTCAAACGTTCAGGAAAGATTCCTCATACACAAATAAAGAAAAGATCTTATGTGGACATGTGTCCGGAAACGCTTAATTTCCATGTTAGAACTCATTTTATCGTCAGTATGTTCTTCCACCTACGCTCACTGGAGCGCGTTATCATGATTTCATACGGGATACTCTACCTGTGCTGCTAGAACATGTGCCTTTACAAGTACGACACAACATGTGGCTCATGCACGGTGGAGCTCCTGAACATTTCAGTCGAAGTGTTCGTACGCTTCTCAACAACAGATTCGGTGACCGATGGATTGGTAGAGGCGGACCAATTCCATGGCCTCCACGCTCTCCTGACCTCAACCCTCTTGACTTTCATTTATGGGGGCATTTGAAAGCTCTTGTCTACGCAATCCCGGTATCAAATGTAGAGACTCTTCGTGCTCGTATTGTGGACGGCTGTGATACAATACGCCATTCTCTAGGGCTGCATCAGCGTATCAGGGATTCCATGCGACGGAAGGTGGATGCATGTATCCTCGCTAACGGAGGACATTTTGAACATTTCCTGTAACAAAGTGTTTGAAGTCACGCTGGTACGTTCTGTTGCTGTGTGTTTCCATTCCATGATTAATGTGATTTGAAGAGAAGTAATAAAATGAGCTCTAACATTGAAAGTAAGCGTTTCCGGACACATGTCCACATAACATATTTTCTTTCTTTGTGTGTGAGGAATGTTTCCTGAAAGTTTGGCTGTACCGTTTTGTAACACCCTGTAAAGTTAAAAAGTATTTGCGTGAAACCCAAAGGTTTGGAAGGTAGGAGACGAGGTACTGGCAGAAGTAAAGTTGTGAGGACAGACCGCGAGTCGTGCTTCGGTAGCTCAGTTGGTAGAGCACTTGCCCGCAAAAGGCGAAGGTCCCGAGTTCGAGTCTCGGTCGGGCACACAGTTTTAATCTGCCAGGAAGTTTCATATCAGCGCACACTCCGCTGCAGAGTGAAAATTCTTATTCTGGAGTTATTTTCGTGCTTAAATGGGTCCACCTGCTGAGCCTCTGCAATCAATAACCTAAAAGGCCATGTTGTTGAACGTAAGATCAGTCAGTAAAGCCTCCCGCTTGCCTCCTCGGGGTTTCCCACAGGCGCCGTGACCGAGCGCGGCTCGGTGACGGGGCAGGTGTCCCTGTCGCCCTCTCATTGCGCCTGCAGAGCACGCGCGCCCCGCGCCTGCTGCATTAAAAACGCGCCCAGCGGACGCCAACACTGTACCCCCACCCGCCTCTCGCTGCCTGCACGCCCCTCTCGCCATGTGAGAGCGCAGCCGCTGAGAGACGAACGAACGCAACAGTTTGATTTGACAGCGCACCAGCGAGCCGTTTCCCAGGTTATACGCACCTGCACTCCGCGAGGCACCACCGGCCGTTTGGCACGGGGTACCTGGTGTACCAGAATCTGCTGCCTTCTTCACGTATCTTCAGTACACAATGTGTAAAAAAAAATTATCCGTTAGTCCTACAGAAGATAATCAAATACACTACTGGTCATCCAAAATGCAACACCAAGAAGGTGTGAGGTGCCGGGACTAGCAGTGTATTTAACACTAAATTCTTCTAGAAATGAAGCTCTAAGCCCCCCTTTTCTAACTCAGACTTTTGCTGTTGCACATGGATGAAGAAGAGGCGCAAACTGACTGTAATCGACCCTGCAAGTGTAGTAGAAAAGAGTTTGGCACCTGCAATAATTTAATTTGATTGAAATTAATTAAATAAAGGGAAGTTTCATTAACGTAATGAGAAATGAAAGGGTTGCTCTACCGATTAACAGAATGAAAGTTATGTCCAAAATAACAATTTGATTTATTATGACAAAACTCAAAATAATAAACAAAACACATGAAACATTTACAATACATCAATCTGGATCAAATTGGATACTCAAATAAATGCTGTGAAGGTGAAGTTGTCCATAAACTAGATTGTGACATTTATGACGTAGTGGTATGTGGAGCCAATTCCTTCCAACTCAAATCTTGAGAGAAACACACAGCCCACCCAACATTAATTGCTGCTACAGTAGTGAGAACTCAGACAATGAACACCCAAGACAGAACGAAGTTAGAAAAGACGAACAGGCGCGCTCTGCTGAGCTCTGATCATCACCTAGCAAAATTCCCTAATCTGCCGGTGCTGCGGACATACATTACCAAGCTGTCTTCTTAACTGCAAGAACACGATCTGGTGTACCGGAGGCGATGGCTGGGTGCCTCGACGTCCCGTCGTGGTGATGATAATGTCGCGCGTATAGCCCGAAACAAGTTATCCTGGTCTGGTTGTTCCAGACTAAAGACTTCCTAGCAATACAAATGCGCCTCTGAGGGAGACGAAGAAAGCTCGCCACACAATCACTGATGGTACAGTGATTGATTTTAACAAGCGAAGTCACACAGTAACTCCGATACAGTCAACTTTAGCCAAAACTGCTCAAGACAGACAACATAGGCCTCTTGTACGCAGAACGCTCAATTGCCAACTCTACTCGGAAAGTTACGTTGAAGTCGAAACTTCAGCAACTTCGTCCACCAGTTACAATTAAATAAAAGTATATTAGACAGCCAACGGTAGGCAGGCTGTCCAGAGCAGCGAGAGCTCGGTCTTGTAACCTACTCCCACCGAAAGGCGAGAGACGACCCTCTCAAGAGCACCCGTACAAGCCGAACACAGAACATTCCCACCCCCACGACAGTAGCCCTGGTTCCAATCAGCAACTCGTTAACCGGCGGAAAATTCCACTCTATTGCCGAGGCACTACTATTCCACCAGTGGAGATACCTGGCGCCAATTTCTGCGCCTATTTTGCTACGTCACAGAGCTATCCCCTGAGCCAGCCAATTACAGTTATGATTTTGCAGAAAACGCGGGAATTTGCCCGCCAAGACTGCCTGTGAACACAAGTCATTCCCACGCCTTGCAGTTAGCCCACCAGAAAGTGTTTTCACTACGTTTTTGCGAAGTAACGGAATCTCTAGCCCAGCAGCTCCGTCAGACCCCTGTGGGTATGTCGCTCCCGCTCTTATGATAATGTCGGCGTCTGGAAAGCAACCCTTTCAAGTTCAGCAGAAACCGCCTGTCACCTGACCACCCGGGTGACGAGAGACGCTGCATGGGAAGTCCGCGTGTGAAGGAATAGCGACTTTTCACCGCATGCAATAAGAGAGGAAAATCGAATTACTGAGAGTAAGATAGAAGTATGAGAGGGGGCTCATGCCACCTCTCAAAGGGCCGGAGATATCACATCCAAACTTATTTGGGAGATGTACAAAGATGATGTGACTGAAAATCCATGTGAAGTGAGAAGGATATTGAGATCAGTATTGAGTATTGCCGCCATTCGTGGCTATAACCACTGCTGCACGCCTCGGAATTGAATCGAAGAAGCTCTGGATGTGTTGTGGGGTATAGCTGTCCATATTTCTTCAACATATTGCCAAAGTTGATCTGTTGCAGCAGCAGGTGGTGTATTTCGGACTACTCGTCCTGCAATCATCGACAAGACGTTTTCGATAGGCCAGAGATCGGGAGAACGGGAATGCCAAGGCACCAATACAATCCGATGGGCGACGGAGAAGTCTTGGAACATTGCGTATCACCTGTGGTCGCGGACTAACCTGTTGCAATGTGGTCGTCGGCGAGCTCCGAAGGTATGGGAGGACAAGAGACTCCAACACTTCAGAGTTGAAACGCTGGCTGGTTAGTGGACTGGCGGTGCATACCAGTACGTTGCGGGAGTGTTATCCAGTACCATCCCAAACCATAATACCGGGTGCTGGACCAGTACGGCGATGAGGCCACGGTTCAACAATCTGTTACCACGATGTCTCCAGGCTCTAAAGTGACTACCACGGTGATGCAGGCAGAATCTAGATTCCTAGGTAAAAATAATGTCGTTCCATTCGGTTGTCCATGTCCGTCGTTCATCGCACCACTGCCGGCGCAAACCCCTGTGGCTTGTGTTAAACGCAGCAATGGACACCTTGCGGACAGTACACCCTGCTGAAGACGACGTCGAATGGTAAGCGTAAACACTGGTCGTTGCGTAACAGACCGAATTTATCGTGTATGGTTCGTGATGTGGCGGAGTGATCCATCACTGCCATGAGCACAATATGCCTGTCATAACGTGTAGTGGTGCAGCGAGGTGGATGCAAACACTCCCGTCGGTCCGTCGTTCCCTCCTGCATCCAGCAATTACAGATCCGCATCACCGTTGCTTCGTTCCATACAACACGATGACTGATTTCTCTGAAGAATAATCCGCAATCCCTACAGTCAACCATTCTTCTTCGATAGAGTTCCGAAACGTGCTCAAAAGACGCTCGCTGTCTTCTACGAGGCATACTGAAGCTGCTTACGTGCACCAACGGCACGAAAGAACAATTTAAGTACGTCCACACGGTTATACTTTTATACTGGTGCCCATGACGTGCGCCTGCGCTGAAACTCTAATCGTGTACATCTCTCGTCGCCGCAAACGCGTGCAGCTTATTTCACTTGATGTGGATGCTTCCTTCAGGGTGTTGCATTTTGGGTGGCCACCAATGTATTTCTTCACATATAAATCACATTAATGGTGTCGAACATGGTCAGTACCGGATAATGCAGACTGCCTTCCTGTAGATGTTAATTTTTCATTTCTTATTGGCTGTACTGGGTCCTCTATGGTGATACTGTTGCTTGATGTAGCACAACTGCCTCCTACAACCGTAGTTTCATAGGTATCGTTCTGAAATTCTGCCTCTACATCTATACCCAACGAGTTACTTCATGGTGTATCGCAGAGAGTGTTGTATGTGAACCGGGAGTCTAGAAACGACAGAGAGGCTCCGTCCCCGCCGCAGCCGCAGTGGTCCACAACCCCACGACGATTACCGCGGTCCACTTCACCCCTCCGCCGCCCCACACCGAACCACTCTTTCAGGGTTATTGTGAGGTTCGGCCCACGGGCCACCCCCCCCCCCCCCCCTCCAGGGAACTCTCACACCAGACGAGTACGAGTGTAAGCCCTATGTTTGGGTGGTAGAGTAATGGTGGTGTACATGTACGTCGAGAACATGTTTGAGCAGCAATCGCCGACATAGTGTGGCTGAGGCGGAATAAGGGGAACCAGCCCGCTTTGGCCGCGGCAGATGGAAAACCGCCTAAAAACCATCCACAGGCTGGCCGGCTCACCGGACCTCCACACAAGTTTGCCGGGCGAATTCATGCCGGGGACCAGTCGCTCCTTCCCACTCCGGTAAGCCGAGTGTTAGACCGCATGGCTAACCGAGCGGGCAACGCGGAGGGTACTTTGTGTACCGCTGTGACTTACTCAGTTTTCTGTATCATTTGCGAATGGTGCTCAAGAAGAGCGACGAGTTGGTGGGTCTCCGTGTGAGCTAGAATAGCTCTAATTTTGCCTACATAGTAAGATCCCGTAATATAAGTAGTAGGAAGCAATACATGGTTGACTCTTGTAAGAATGTATCCTCTCGAAACCACATCGTGTTGCACAATGCCTCCCTTGCACCGTTCGCCAGTGGAGTTGGGTGAGCATGTATGTGACGCTTTCGCAGTTATTAAACGAATCTTCGATGTAATGCGCTGCTCTTCTCTGTTTCATCTGTCAATCCTGTCTTGTAAACGTCCCAGACTGAAGAGCAGTATTCAACTAACGGTCGCATAACGGTTTCTTAAGCTATCTCCTGTTATGGATGAACATGGATTCTCTCAATAAATCTTCAGTCCCCCATCAGCCTTCCCTTCGATTAGTTTTATGTGGTATCTCCACATTAAATTAGCCAGTTCGCACTTTCCAAGGTATTTAATGAATGTAATTGCTACCAGTGGTCTCAACTGCTGTGGTCATCAGTCCCCTAGAACTTAGAACTACTTAAACGTAACTAACCTAAGGAAATCACACACATCCATGCCCGAGGCAGGATTCGATGGTTCAAATGGCTCTGAGCACTATGGGACTTAACATCTGTGGTCATCAGTCCCCTAGAACTTAGAACTACTTAAACCTAACTAACCTAAGGACATCACACACATCCATGCCCGAGGCAGGATTCGAACATGCGACCATAGCTGTCGCGCAGTTGCAGGATTCGAACCTGCGACCGTAGAAGTCCCACGGTTCCGTACTGCGCGCCTAGAACCGCGAGACCACAGCGGCCAGCAACGCGCTAGGGAAGCTACAAAATCCGAATAGGGAAATGCTAAGCCTTAAACTACTCTAGTGTCCAAAATTAAAGCAACAAACCACTATTTCTCCGACCTGAGTCTAGTTCATGATATAATCATACAAACTATCAACAAGTATCCTTACAGTCGTGTCCTGCACGGAAGATGGCATTCTGTTCAATGGACAACCATGCCAACAATGACGTCAGGGTAGCTAAGAAACGAGATTGTGTTTGCTGGCTAGTCCCACATTCATAATCACTGTGTACACAGTCACAGATGGTGCAGTATGTCACAGAGAAGACGCCTACAAGGCTCTCTGCAGTGGTGGGCCATGGGAAGAATGGAAGCAGGTCAGCCACAAACTGATGTGGCATGATGGCTTAATGTGAATCGTTATGTTGTATCTTGGATGTGGCGACACTTTATAGAGATTGAAACAGCATCTCGAAGACCAGGGCGGGGCGGTTCACGTGTCACGGCAACTAGCATCTGATTTCGCAGCATCCACTGGACGTGTTGTATCGAGGCAAACGGCTTACGGAAAGTTTCGCCAGAGTGGACTTTATTGTCGGAGACCTGCTGTACGTGTACCTCTGACGCGTCTTCAGTGAAGGGAATGTCTAAAGTGGAGCCGTCAACATGCCACTTGGACGGTCGAATGGTGGGCCACAGATCAGTCCCGATTTCGTCCTGGAAGGAACGTGGAACACGATCTCTGGACCCAACCATTGTGGAAAGAGACAGATATCGAGGATGGTCCCTAAAGGTCTGCACAAGGATTATGTTGACCTCTCGAACATCTCTTCATGAAACTGTACGGTTAAATCGGCAAGGTTTAACTGCTGTCAGGTATCGTGCCGAGATCTTCGGATCTCATGCGCGGTTGTTGCGACGTGCTGTGGGTCCAGAATTCGTATTGCTGGAAGATAATGCTCACCTCATAGAGCACGGGTGGTTGATGTTTTCCTGGAAACGGAAGACATTGCACGCACGGCAACCACTTTCCAAGTCTTGCGAACAGCGCTGCAGGAAGAATGGGCGTTATTGCCTCAACATGAGATTGATGACATCATTCGCAGAATGCCCCACCGTATTGCTGCCAGAGGTGATCACATCACATACTGAGGGCATTAATCAGTTGTCGGAATGTGTGTGTAAACATTTTTGTCTACCATTACGCATATTGCAGTTGTTTATGATCACATCCCATACTGAGGGCATTAATCAGTTGTCGGACTGTGTGTGTAAACATTTTTGTGTAGCATTACGCATATTGCAGTTGTTTACGTTCTGTATACTTCATGTTGTTTTACTTTACTATCACTTGGTCATATTGTTTTGAGGCAAAATAAACGCAATCTTGCAAAATTTCGGTTTGCTGCTTTAATTTTGAACACCAGTGTAGATATAATGGAGGTCAGTGAAGTGATACTGAAAGAAGGCTTTCTGGCCAGACGAGTATAGGGTAATATCAACAGCAGCAGAGAATGAAATAAAAGGAGCATTATTAGTTATGAACACGAAGATAGGGCAAAGAATGAGCTACTGTGAACAGTTTAGCGATAGGTTTTTTCTCGTCAGAACCGACAGCAAACCAACACTGAAAACAATAATTCAGACATACATGCCCACGTCGGAAGCAGAAGATGAATAGGTGGAGGAAGAATATAAAGACACTGAAAGGGCAGTTCAGTACGTAAAGAGAGTTGAAAATCTAATAATCGTGGGAGATTGGAATTCGGTTGTAGGGGAAGGAGTAGACGAAAGGTTTATGAGCGAACGTGGGCTTCACAGTAGGAAGAAGAGGAGAAAGAGTAATTGAGCTCTGCAATAAATTTCAGTTTTTTATAGCGAATTCTTTGTTCAAGAGACACTAGAGGAGGAAGTATACTTGGAAAAGGCCGAGAGATACGGAAAGATCCCAGTTACTTTACATCACAGTAAGGCATACTGTCCGAAATCAGATATTAAATTGTGAGGCGTACACACAAGCAGATATTCTCCGAAAATTATTTCGAGCAGTTAGTCCACGAACCCACGCGAATTGTAAATGGTTGCGAAAACACACTTGACCTCTTGGCCACAAACAATCCAGAGCTGATAGAGAGCGTCATGACTGATACAGGGATTAGTGGTCACAAGGTCATTGTAGCTAGGCTCAATACCATTTCTTCCAAATCCATCAGAAATAAACGCAAAATAATTTTATTTAAAAAAGCGGATAAAGACTAGAAGCCTTCCTAAAAGACAATTTCCATTCCTTCCGAACTGACTATTCGAATGTAGACGAGATGTGGCTCAAATTCAAAGATATAGTAGCAACAGCAATTGAGATATTCATACCTCATAAATTGGTAAGAGATGGAACGGATCCCCCGTGGTACACAAAAAAGGTCCGAACGCTGTTGCAGAGGCAACGGAAAAAGCATGCGAAGTTCAGAAGAACGCGAAATCCCGAAGATGGGCTAAAATTTACAGACGCGCGAAATTTGGCACGTACTTCGATGCGAGATGCCTTTAATAGGTTCCACAACGAAACATTGTCTCGAAATTTGGTAGAAAATCCGAAGAAATTCTGGTCGTATGTAAAGTACACAAGCGGCAAGACGCAGTCAAACCTTCGCTGCGCAGTGCCGATGGTACTGTTATCGACGACTGTGCCGCTAAAGCGGAGTTATTGAACGCAGTTTTCCGAAATTCCTTCACCAGGGAAGACGAATGGAATATTCCAGAATTTGAAACACGAACATCTGCTAGCATGAGTTTCTTAGAAGTAGATACCTTAGGGGTTGCGAAGCAACTCAAATCGCTTGATACGGGCAAGTCTTCAGGTCCAGATTGTATACCGATTAGGTTCCTTTCAGATTACGCTGATACTATAGCTCCCTACTTAGCACTCATATACAACCGCTCGCTCACCGATAGATCTGTACCTACAGATTGGAAAATTGCGCAGGTCGCACCAGTGTTCAAAAAGGGTAGTAGGAGTAATCCATTTAACTACAGACCTATATCATTGACGTCGGTTTGCAGTAGAGTTTTGGAACATATACTGTATTCGAACATTATGAATCACCTCGAAGGGAACGATCTATTGACACGTAATCAGCATGGCTTCAGAAAACATCGCTCTTGTGCAACGCAGCTAGCTCTTTATTCGCACGAAGTAATGGCCGCTATCGACAGGGGATCTCAAGTTGATTCCGTATTTCTAGATTTCCGGAAAGCTTTTGACACCGTTCCTCACAAGCGACTTCTAATCAAGCTGCGGAGCTATGGGGTATCGTCTCAGTTGTGCGACTGGATTCGTGATTTCCTGTCAGGAAGGTCGCAGTTCGTAGTAATAGACGGCAAATCATCGAGTAAAACTGAAGTGATATCAGGTGTTCCCCAGGGAAGCGTCCTGGGACCTCTACTGTTCCTGATCTATATAAATGACCTGGGTGACAATCTGAGCAGTTCTCTTAGACTGTTCGCAGATGATGCTGTAATTTACCGTCTAGTAAGGTCATCCGAAGACCAGTATCAGCTGCAAAGCGATTTAGAAAACATTGCTGTATGGTGTGTCAGGTGGCAGTTGACGCTAAATAATGAAAAGTGTGAGATGATCCACATGAGTTCCAAAAGAAATCCGTTGGAATTCGATTACTCGATAAATAGTACAATTCTCAAGGCTGTAATTTCAACTAAGTACCTGGGTATTAAAATTACGAAAAACTTCAGTTGGAAGGAGCACATAGATAATATTGTCGGGAAGGCGAGCCAAAGGTTGCGTTTCATTGGCAGGACACTTAGAAGATGCAACAAGTCCACTAAAGAGACAGCTTACACTACACTCGTTCGTCCTCTGTTAGAATATTGCTGCGCGGTGTGGGATCCTTACCAGGTGGGATTGACGGAGGACATCGAGAGGGTGCAAAGAAGGGCAGCTCGTTTTGTATTATCGCGTTATAGGGGAGAGAGTGTGGCAGATATGATACACGAGTTGGGATGGAAGTCATTACAGCATAGACGTTTTTCGTCGCGGCGAGACCTTTTTACGAAATTTCAGTCACCAACTTTCTCTTCCGAATGCGAAAATATTTTGTTGAGCCCAACCTACATAAGTAGGAATGATCATCAAAATAAAATAAGAGAAATCAGAGCTCGAACAGAAAGGTTTAGGTGTTCGTTTTTCCCGCTCGCTGTTCGGGAGTGGAATAGTAGAGAGATAGTATGATTGTGGTTCGATGAACCCTCTGCCAAGCACTTAAATGTGAATTGCAGAGTAGTCATGTAGATGTAGATGTATATACTCAGACCATAATTTAGTAATGATGAAGAGTAGGCTTAAGTTTACGAGCCTTGTCAGTAATGCTCTTGCGAAAAGAAGTGGGATGCGGAGATACTGAAGTATAACGAGATATACTTGAACTTCTCTGAGGCTATAGATACTGGAAATGAATAGTTCTGTAGGCAGTTCAGTTGAAAATGAGTGGATGTCTCTAAAAAGGGCAATTACAGAAGTTGTAAAGAAATATATAGGTGCAAAGAAAATAAGTGCGAACAAAGCATGCGAAACAGAAGAAATACCTCAGTTCATCGACAAAAGAAGGGAGTATAGAAATGTTCAGGTAATTCAGGAAAACAGAAATACATGTCACTTAGGAATGAAATAAAAAGGATGTGCAGGAACCTAAACCGAAATGACTACATGAAAAATGTGAGGAAAACGAATATGAAATGACTGTCAGAAAGACTGACTCCACATACAGGAAAACAAAACAGCCTTGGGTGAAATTAAAAGCAAGATCGGTAAATGAAAACTACAATGGTAATTCGACTGTTAAATGCAGAGGAGAGAGCAGACAGGTAGAAAGAGTATATTGAAGGCCTCTATGAGTGGGAGAACTAGTCTGGTGACGTGGCAGAAGAGGAAGCAGGAGTCAACAGGGAAGAGACGGGGGTGCAGTTGAGCCGTGCTGCGGCTCGCATTGGTGCTGTTTGTAGGTTTCCGTCCTCTGTTGGAGGCCAGACCATATCGTTTAGCTGATATGGTTATGGTTGCTTGTCTTCTTCTCATGTTGACCGGCGCTACTTGGTTTCGCAAGCTTTGTCTGTACGCTAGTGGCAGCACCGATGGTTATCGATATGTACTAACTGTGGCGCTATCTTTGGGGCGATGTCGTTATTCTTCCGGGTCGTGTCAGTGTGCAGTTCGGTTTGGGACTTAGGTGGAGCAAGGTCTGCACAGTGCGAGAACACGCCGGGACTGCGGCGGCGCGCATAAACTGCCGGATCGAAAGCCTGTGGTCACTAGAGTGCACGACCTCGTCGTAAACCGGATCGTGCAAACTTTGAGTGCATTAGGATTCAAGTAGAGAAACCCCCACCATTGCTAGATCTTGTGATTGGAGTGCTTGGGGACGGCGGATATGATTAGCTTTCGTTTGACTTCTAGTTACTATTTATTGCATTCAGTTTGTTACTACTTGTTAAGTTCAACCAGCGGTATTTTTCCTGACACCCTAGTTACCTGCCCTCGGGGTTAGTGTATGTAATAGCAGTGTACGTTTCCTCGCCTTGCCGCTGCTATTCGGTGAGGCGTGTAGTTTTGACAGTTTTCTTGATTGTAGGTTGGTTGGCGATTCTTCTACTCTAGTGGTAGTGATTCCGTTCTCCTTCTGAGAGCTCTAAGCACAGTATTCTGCGGAGCCCAGACTGCCGGTTCCAGCTTTGCCGTATTTTACATCTTTGCATTTGGTTTATTGGACGTCAGGTAGCTTCAGCAAGACTACCATTAGTCATTCGTTAGACTGCCACTAGTTTGTGTTACCATCTTGTGAAGTGAATGCAGCTCTTAGCTGCCTATCTCATCTCTCTACTCAGAGGTCGATTCCTGGTGCACCGTCTGTGACTGGCTCTTGTATTTTATTATTGTATTTGCTGTGTTGTTGTATGTTTCTAAATTTTTATATCATTGCCATTCTTGGCATTACAGCAGGTTTAAATGATTGTGCTACCAAGTTTACCATCATTTTGCATCACCTGTTTGGTGATCAGTTGTGTGACCTTTTAAATTAACCTTTGCTGTTGTAGTTACTGTTTTACTGTATGTTTTTTAAATTTTTTTTATATAATTACCCTTCTTGGCGTTACAGCAGGTTTAAATGGTTGTGCTACCACGTTTGTCATCATTTTTTCTCACCCGTTTGGTGACCAATTGCCTGTTTCTTTTAATTAACTTTAGCTATTGAATTGTTGTTTTACAGTATGTTTGATAAATTTTTATAATGGCCGTTCTTGGAGTTAAAGGCCTTCGCCGTGACTGTGGTTACTTGCCTTAAAATTCTAATTGGGATCACACTGGCTCGTTTTCAAAACATTGTTTGCTGTGTCTGTATTTTATGCTCATTTGGTAAATTGTAACGCACTGAAAGCACTATTAATCACACAGTTGTTTATGCCTTCATTAATAATGTGTGATATCTTGATTTATTGCTGAGTCTGGAATTACCATCTGAAAATAAATGTGTGTAACTGCAAAAGGGGACCAATAGTAACTGATTAGGGCCCCATCCACAATCGTAACCGAATCCTGCCTTCCTTGACTACCAGGTTTCGACTGGTAGCAGAGCGTGGTTATGATTGTAATATCGCCATTTCAGTCACTGTTGGATGATTTGGTAAACCCTGTCACTGTTGTACAATTTCTATCTTTGGTGTTTTGTTCTGTTTTAGGTGATGAACTCTGTAATAGCGTCAGGTAGTGCCCCAGAATCGTCATATTGAGGAAGGACCACCTCATTTATGAGCTGGCGATAAGACGCCAGCCTATTGAGGGTAGTGTTTCGGACTTAGCAGCCCACTTGCGTGCTACCATTCTTCAGCCGGTTGACGTCACACCGGATGATGCGGGTGAGACAAAGGTAGCCACTGAGTTTTTGTTTAAAGCTGTTAGGAGTCTTGAGGACAATATCGGCTGTTTAGAGGGCACTCAACCTAGTGGCAGTCAGACAGTGTGCGGACACAGTTGATACATTAAGCAAACCGGATATCTGACTGATGGGCATTAAAATTAGAGGATCATGATAAGGAATCAAACGCTGAATTGGGGTCGTTGGCTAGCAAATTGCAGTTTAAGGGCACATGCTTAGAGCTTGATGGGAAGAGGACCAGGGAGCAGGATTTGTTGCCTTACAGGCGGTGCACTAGCGAGCCCGGGAATAACACCCTTATGTCCTCCAAGGGGTTAGTCGGGGCGTTTGTTAAACTGCCTAATCCCCTGGTGCATCTGTTTCGAGACATCACAGAATTGTCTAGAGATCAACTCGAGCAAATTGAAAGGTTGTTATGGTTGTTGGTTCACCTTGAGCAACACGCTGATGCGTTTGGTGTTTCTCATCAGGTAATTTTGTCTCTATTGTATCCTTTAACTAGAGGCGAATTGAGGACCTTGGGATCCAGAGCTATGGCAGAAGAGTTTTCATTGCAGCAGTCGAGGGAGCTTGTGATCAGCGAAAGGTTTACGGCAGGAGTTTGTAAACAGCTCGAGTGTCGCTATATTTGGCAGACGCAGCGAGATGGGGGGAGTTGCATCAATACGTGGAAAGGGGTAAGACTGCCTGTTTGGCCTTGGTAGTCGATTTGCCAGAACCGGAGTTAGTTTCAGTTGCCCTGAAGGGAATGCAAGCGGCAGATAAGTCACATTTTGTTTTTCATGGTTGTCCCTCCACTTAGGAAGAACTTGGTGTCGCCGTAGTAGCAATTTCCGCGTTTCTGCTCTTGGACGATAGACACCGTGAGGTTAAAGTTCAGCCTGTGGGCCTCACCAGGGGAACTCCAGATTACCAACATCAGCTGAATCTGCTAAACGGGAATCGCGTCGTTGTTTCAGGTGCGGTCGAACAGGGCATTTAGTTCGCACTTGCGTTCAGTCGCGGACACCCAGAGTCAATATATGAGTTTTTAAACCTTGGTGTCTCCGTGTCGCTGCTCGATCATCTCCCCCACTGCCTTATATTTGTTCTCGAGTAGGTGGTGAACTTATTTGTGCCTTTTTGGATTCTGGTAGCTCCTTTTCATTGTTGAACTTGGAATGGTTTCTTGAATTTGATCATCTTGCGAGACTTAGGCCGGTCCCTTCTTCGCTGCAGAGATGTCAGGTTGCCAATGGGCATGTGTCACCTCTGCATGGTTGGGTCCGGGGGAGTATCTCGGTTGGGGATTTCTCATGGTCCATGTCTTTTGCCTTGGTTAAGAAGCGGCCGGTCGATTTGATTTTGGGGTGTGATTTTGTTGGGAAAACTGGACCTGTCTTGGGCCGGCCGGGGTGGCCAAGCGGTTAAAGGCGCTACAGTCTGAAACCACGAGACCGCTACGGTCGCAGGTTCGAATCCTGCCTCGGGCATGAATGTGTGTGATGTCCTTAGGTTAGTTAGGTTTAAGTAGTTCTAAGTTCCATGGGACTGATGACCTTAGAAGTTAAGTCCCATAGTGCTCAGAGCCATTTGAACCATTTTTGAACTTATCTTGGATTATTTGGGGTACACCTTTTTCTTTAAGATCACTTCTGCTCAGAAATTTATGTTCTGCGAGTTTACTAAACGTGAGGTGCATCGAGAAGCGAGAATGCTGTCTGTTGATGCTAAATTTAGTGAGTTTGATCTCACCCATCTTTCTTCCCAGCAGTCCACTGAACTTGGGGGTTTATTGGAGAGGTTCCCAGAGCTTCTCTGTGATAGACTGGGCGTTAGTAATGCTCTTGACTACCATATTTGTCTGTCTGACCATATTACCGTCAGGCAGTCCCCATGTCGTCTCTCACCGCATAAGATGAAGATACTAAGGGGAAAGATCACCAAAATGCCTGAGCAGGGAGTTATTAAGCCTTCTACATCCGCTTATGTCTCCCATATATTCCTCGTCCCTAAGGATCAGGGACAGGACTTTCGGCCTAATGTTGACAACCATCGCCTAAATAAGAAGGTTGTCTTCCAATCGGTTCCTTTCCCTTAGCTTCATAAGTCTTTAACTTGATTTCCTTGGGCCAACTGGTTTACTGTGCTTGACCTGAATCAAGCCTATTATCAGATTCCCTTAGCTGAAGAATGTAAACACTTACAGCGTTTTGTACTGACCGGAATTTGTTTGAATTTAATAGGGTCCCCTTTGGTTTGGCTATTGGCGCAGCCGTCCTTACTCGTTTGCTGCATAATATTCTTGGAGACTTGAAATTAGTCTGTGTTTACAATTACCTGGAAGATTTGGTAATTTATAGTCGTTCGTTTCAAGAGCATTTCGAACATATTCAGCAAGTTTTTGCTAGGTTTCAGGGGGCTTGTTTGACTGTTAAACCCAATAAGGTGACATTAGACAGGGAGCAGGTATCCTCCTTAGGTCACCTACTATTAGGCGAGAGTATTCACATCGATCAGGAGCGGACTAAGGCCTTGAAAGCCCTTTCATCGCCGACTGATAAGCGATGGATAGCCAATTTCATAGGGATGGCGAATTATTTTAGACTCTTTGTCCCTAATTTTGTTCAGGCTCCTCTAAATGAACTGCGCTGAAAAGGGGTGCATTTTCAGTGGGGACCTGCTAAAGACGCCGCGTTTGAGTATATTAAGGCGGCTAAAGCCAATCCTCCCGTTCTCGGAGCGCCTGATTTTAATGAGAAATTTACTGTCCAAACTCACGCATCTAATTCGGGAATTTCGGCAGTTCTCCTCCAGGAGTTCGAAGATCAAAGGGAGCCATTAGCATACGCGTCTCGTCGGTTAACCAGCGCCGAGCTTAAATATTCTGTTTACGAATGTGAGGCATTGGCCGTCTTGTCCGCGCTGGATAAGTACCGGTTTTATCTCGAACATAGAGTATTTCAGCTAGAGACCGCCAATCAAGCCTTAAGCTGGGTGCTAGCCAGGCCGCGTAAAACTGGCCATATCGCGAGGTGGGCGGTACGCATCAGCACGTTTCAGTTTGAGGTTAAGCACTTTAGAGGCACTGAGAATGCGCTCGTGGACGTCCTCAGCCGTGTGTTTACTGAACAACCATCTACGGAGGGCGGCCAAGAAGCTGCAGAAGGGAATCTTAGTTGTGTCGTGTTGGGCGGTGTTCCTCATTTGTTTAGTGACGTTGCCGACCATCAGGAACAGAACTCCCAGTTCCTTAAAGTTCGTGATAAAAAATCGGACGTTCGGGATATTCAGTGTACTTGCAAAAAAGCGTTTAAAATTAGATTAACTCTGTTTTTATTTATATTGAAACACACGAAATGGCTATCAAGTCCGTCTTTAATATGGTGAAACGTTATCGTTGAAAGTTCACTGTCCGTATAACAAATATTCTCTCGAAAAGAAGTCAGAGTTTTAGCAAGTCCGACCCGAATAATTTTGACGTTCTACCGGTCACTGATCAACAAGTATTCGCGAGTTAAACATTCGGTCATTTCGGTGGTCTTGTTCATAAGAAATGCTCGCCAAAATATTCCACACAGAGCATGAAACACGCCACCGGAGTTGTTATCACGACCAGAAAGTTCACACGCTCTTTTCTCTCAAACTGTTTAGCTCAGAAACAGCAAACTTTAATTAAAATTTCGCAACTCCAGTCAGTTGAGTCAAGATATGTTCGAACCGAAATTAGCTCACTATTTCCTCATCTTACAGAGTATTTTTAACGAGCGATCTAACATCGTGTTATCCGTAGGCCGGCTAGCAAGCGACACCGTCAAGAAACTCTCCTCTCTGCCCACTCCTCTGTTCACTGCTTAATTCTGATTGGTTGTTGATCTAAATGACCAATCAGAACGTTCCTTCCTGATCATTCTCGCGGCATAACCTATCTTATCCAATCACTAATTTGATAGTAATTAATGTCAGTAAAACTTCAATTTCTTGGATTATATTTTAACCAAAAAAAGGAAAGTGCGAAATATTCTTCAAATTTATACATAAACTTATTCCGTTTCTAACTGCCGTTCTGGCTGCGTTCATACAAAAGCATGCTCACACATACGTAAGTCACCTGAATCGTGGTTGCAACATTTTTCCCACTGTGCGTTTGTACAAGCTTTTACGTGAAACGAAATATTAAATTTTAATGTATGTGCCACACACACTGTCTCAATCATTCTCACGCACTCACACAACAAAATACAATCAAATAACAATTTTGACAGATTTTTTTATTATGTAATGGAAAATGACTAAAGTTTTAAAAAGAGAATTCTAACTAATTGATTTTTATGACTGACAACTTTGTAATCTCTTCAAACGATAATGAAAGTCAATCTGTTATTGTTCCTAACTTGGTTTTAAAAAACAATCGTAGGTTTTAGGACTTTTAGGTAATTCTGTTTATCTGCGGAACTATTATAAATAAAAATCAGACATTTTGACAGCATCATTCCTTTAATAACAAAAGGCTGTGTACCAAATTTGAACAAAGTCAGATAATAACTAATATGGATTATTTAGATTCATAGAGGGTATGAATCTTCATATCGAGTGAACGTTACTCTATGCAGTTCTCATGGCAGTCAGTGTCAACTGTGCTGTGAGCAGAGCGAAAAGAAACATAGCCATCCTTCAGCCACTTTACTAGATGGCTGACTGCCTTACTGCACTGAATGTTATCTCACAATAACTTGCTGCGTTACACACTCCCTACGAACCTAAAATTACTTTTAAGTGCATTTAACGTTCATATAATGGCAATGTTATTACTGAATTCTTTACTGAACCGACAAATTTAACTATTTTTGATGAAAATTGTTTCCACATAAAAAAATTTCAAATGAACGAAATATAAAAAATACGTTAGTTTTTACAACGTTACATGAGATTTCAGAGGCCTGGACTTTACAGCGAATAACAAAATTCATTTACAAAATTTCCCTTTTTATTCAGAAAAAATATTTTATACAAAATTTAGCATTTCAACGTTTTCCAAAAAAAAAATACAATACTTATCAAACCATTGACATTAGCAAATATTCAAATGCTCCTCAATATTAAATTCTACTTTAAACAATGACTTTACAAATTTATATATCGTTTTCAAATGAAATAAACCATTTAATTCTCTTTACAGTTGCTGTGTTAGCTTTCATGAAACCAAGTATATTATTATACTAAAGATTCGACTTAATTAGTGGTATTCCACAAAATTTTCTAGCAGGATAACACTAGCTTTAATCATAGCTGTGCATAAAATGTTTCTTTCGTTATATTATTACAATGAAATTTTCTTCACTTACTCTTAACCTTCTCGCATTGTGGAGCGCGTTTTTTACATACTTTAACAAGCAAACATTTACTTTCTGTAGCAGCACTGAGTAGAATATTTTTCTTTCTCACACTTACACTTTGGTTGCTTTAAAGGCATTTCACTGTGATACAGCGTCCAGTCATCTGTCCTAGACCTGGTTTCTTATAGTCTCGCATCAGGGTTTTCAAAATTTCGTTCCTGCAAATACAGTACGTCTAAGCCACCAATTCTCAATTCCGTAACCCTAACTTTACACACATACACATATCATACTTCGTATTTTTGTTCTCAAATCTGAAGAAGAAACTTGGCGAGGAACCTTCCAGAATTTTAGTGTTTAGAAAATTTACTGCTTACTTTCACAAAACTCTTTTCCAAGAAAACTCAATATTCATTGAAATTCAACATCTTTTACCAAATAGTCTTACACAGCACTAATTATTTCATTAAAGAGTGAATTAACTATTATTCAAAAATAACGATTGTACCCAAATTGGAACTATGCCCTTATTCTTTTTCAAAAAATCATTATATGCATTTTATAATGGGAGAATTCCTAAACAAGTTCCTGCTGAAAACAATACTTATTACTATGTTAGCAAGCCAAAAACAAATAATTTTTTCCAAAAATTTACAAAAATTTTCTTTAACTTTTCTTTTCAGAAAAATATTTACTTTACAGTTACCATTAAATATCTCATGACTTTACATAAAACAAGCTATTATACACAGAGAATGCAAAATTACTGGAAATGTTGAAAATATATACGTCAACTTACGTGGCTCTTAAATAAACTTCAGATACATAATCTATTTACTTACTTCTACTAGACACATTCGTTATACCTCTTACTACAAACATCTTACAACATCATTTCCATATGTTCTGAAAATGACTTATAAATCACATGTTAAGGAGTCACATTACATTATTGTTTCAGTATGCCTCACTCCACGTTCATTTGTGTTAGTCTTTAGTAATTATTTACCTCCAAAAATATCTTTTACCAGTTCTCTTGTTTTGTGATAACATTTACTCGCTATGTACATTTGATATACATTATTTACTACGATAGGAAAGAAGGAAAGAAAATAGAAAAACAATTCCAAATGATGAAGAGTTTGGTTGACTATACGAAACGAACAGGAAATTATATTGCCAAAAACTCGGGATGCCTGGTGTTTGTCACACACCTAATGATGCTAAGAATTCTTGTTCTCTAAAGCCTATTGATTACTACTGTCCGCATCATCCTTCTGTATGTACTTCTTCAAATCAATGCTATTTCGCAATCCCAGAAATTTGTGTGACTTGACATATTCTAATTTATATGCATGACATGAGGCTTGGCCACAACTCTAAAGGGTCCCACATACTAATCTGTAATATTTGCTTTCTGCAGTAAGCGTTTTAGATTCTTTCTTGGTTTTC
Organism: Schistocerca gregaria; assembly: GCF_023897955.1. NCBI lineage: Eukaryota > Metazoa > Arthropoda > Insecta > Orthoptera > Acrididae > Schistocerca > Schistocerca gregaria. The sequence goes on along the minus strand of NC_064922.1, from coordinate 795,453,338 downwards.
ACCAGCACTAAACCACCTAACTGAAAACTTGTAGGACACGCTCTCACATCGTGTCTTCTTTTCCTTTCCAGAGCCTTTTTTATAATATTTGCCCACGCTATCTTCTTTTTCTGCTCCGTGGCCATTTCAGTATGAGCAGGAAATTCAACTAAGTCAAATAACAAGTTATTTGGTCTGATTATACACATTAACTCTACAGGTGCAAAACCAGTTGCTTCATGTTTCAGGTAATTAATCACCTCTTCAAAATATTCTAAGTAGTTGGCCCAAGCTGAATGCTTCTCGTGACAAATTCAACCATATATAGCAATTTTATATTTGGGTACGGTTTAGCACCAACTGTGTAATGGGATGTTGTACATGCACGCTGAAGTTTGAATTACAGACATCACTTTACAATCCCAGTCTTATTCCACAACCTGAACAACTACGACAGCCAGTTCTTGCTCGCAAACAAATATAAAGAAACACTGACAGAAGGTGGTGAAGAAGTGAGGCCAAATCTAGGTAACATTTCTCTGCCGCTATCACATGTGGAGGAAGAGTATTTCAGAACCGCACCGAGAAAGGAGATGTAGTGTAAATGTGCGAATTACAGTGAGCCAGTGAGCCATGTGCGTGATTATATCGATTCCTGTTCTTGAGGAAACTCTTTGTCTAACGTTGCTTGGATACAGCTTCTTGGCATTCTGAATGGTTGTGCCTGGGGCGGCACCACAAGGGATTTAACCACGCCCACTGCTCAGACTTGATCGGCTGGCATTTGACTGTTTCGATGGAGCCTCGCGTGGTATAGCGGCTTGTGCCCTCGGAGCCATGGTGGCTGCTAATTGTGTTTGCACACTTGATATTTACTTCGTGGGCCGAGCCTTTGCCTGCTTGCAAGTTGCAGCTTTACCCTGTCCGTGCGGTGACGGCCGTATTCTGGAGTTGGACCTCGGGCGTGTTCCTGCTGCCTTGGCTGGTGGATGTGGCTAGTAATGTCCACGATTTGCTTCGCCTAGATGTAGCAATAACTGTGAGCAACATTTTGTAAGCACACAGTGTTGGTCAGGACTTGTGAGACGACACACCCTGCCTGTGCTATCACCTCTGAGTGTTACTTTGACATCAAACTGGTTCGGATCATTCTACCGGTCGTGTTTCGCCAAAGTCTGTGGATGGATCAGCAACCTTGCGATAACAAACTGTCTAAAACCAAAACACATTATTTGTAAGAGCGTATCAGTTACATGAGGCTAATGTCTTCTTTATATTAAAATTTGTGTTTGTTGCTTCCTCTTTTTAAATGCCTTTTTATAATTATTTTTTATCTGATACTAGGGGAACAAAATCGGATCACTACGGAATGGTCCAACCCGATATGTCTAAACCTACCCTGACATTTCTCGCACAGGAATTACACACCGAAAGACATACATTTTTGGCAGCTGAGGCTCACTGCAATAATGTTTTAACAGAAGTTACTCATTTTTGCCTTATGAAGAGCTCCTTATACCAGAGGTTTGTACAGCCCTTCCTGCCTAGCGCGCAAGTCGGTGAACAAGCAGACGCAACCGTGGCAATTCGTCGTAGCGAGAAGTCCGAAGTGCGCACACGCAAACTTTAAGCACTTAAACCATACCAATTTTTTTTAATGATGTTATCTTGCTTTAAGCTGTTAGAATTTTATTTTACAATTGCAAGTTCGCCGTTAAGACATTTTCAGGCATAAGATTTTGACATAGACGAGTAACTTTACATTAGGCAGAGATAACGACGTATAAATGCCTGAAATTGTTAATTTTTTGAGTAAATCGCAGTTCATATCGACAACTAAACTGTTGCAGTTGTGACTGTTGCACAAGCGACTAGTAGAGGAAAGAAAATCAAGACAGTGCACCTTACATTACAGATGGTTTCCACCCACCGGTACTTTAATTTGCAGAGATGAAGTATTTTATAACAATTCCTGTACCACAGTTTTATGACAATATTTCAGTAACATGTATTTTACTAACAATGAAACAGTTCCTTGTTCGATCCGTGTAGTTTTCACGAAAATGCAAAGTGTCTGTTGGATGACCTTTGCTTCCAAGTGGAATCAGAGTTAAATTAATAGTATTTTCCTCTTTCTCCTAAACACAGGCGTGTCGTTATGTCGAGGCCAACAGTCCAACAAAAGCAATGAATTGTTTTCTTCAAGGAGACTTTCCGGATGTAATATTAAACCGTATTCTCTCCTTTTTTGATCTGCTATGTCGATTACAAGAATTTTGCGACCAAACAGTCGTTTTTTTTTCATTTTTATTTTAATTTTTGCTCCTAGTTAACCTTGAGGTTCCTGAAGAAATATATAAAGCTGCAGAAACAGTAATCTACTGACACTTACACTGACATTGTTCTATACAAATGTGTCATACCTTCACCGACTGCAAAGCGACTCTATCTTTTTCCTCTAGAAATGATAAAGTACACTTTGCACGTAGTTCTTGCACGAAATCTGACTATTTGACTTTATACGCAGCAGAAGCTTTGTCTTCACGTCAGCACTAATTTCTCTGTATTACTGGCTATTAATGACATTTCCTCTTCACTTTTACTTGAAGTAAACTTCGTAATTTTGCGACTGTCTTTTCCATATAATTTCCTGAATCTATTGCACTAGATTGAAGAAGCTTGGATATCAGCAATGTTCATCTTCCTTGCAATTCAGAGCGCCCAGTCTCGTTGACCTCGCTCGTTAACGGTACAGTGACTCTCACGAATTGTTCTACATATTTATAATAGTTAATTATGATACTTATTTCTTAGTTCAGGCCAATCTTTCTTCCATTTATATAATTCACGTTCTGATACGCCGAACTTGCTTTGCTTATTGCTCAACTATAAATGTTTTATCCCTCCTTCGTTTAACAAAACTTTACAGTCCTGTTTTGTCACCGAGTATTACTGTAATTTTTTCTTTGGGGTAGGAAGACATGGTATTTTTGTTCTGGGCTTTAATTAGCACAACAATCACTGTTTGAACATCAGCTCACAGAATCATCAGAGTTATGTCCTGTTTCTTCTGATGTTTCCACGATTTCCAACGAAACGTCGACATCTTTCGAATATATGTCCAAGAAGTTAAGTACCGAGTAACACATGTGTAGGTCTTCAGAAAAACTAGGTAAATTCTATGTATACCACGTTCTTCACACATCGTTTTTGTAACATTTCTAAAACATTAACTGGCTACCACATTACGGTGAAACTCTCGAATCTGCACAAAGGCAGATGCTATTAGCAACCATATACGAAGAAAACACAAATAAAATACAGTTTTGCCTCCATTGTTAATAAAAGGGTAAATATTATGGATCACAAATGAGTTGCAAAGTCGACCGACTAGTAACTGTGAAAAGTTATGTCAGGGAAACTATCAAGGGAAACTTAAAATTCGCTTAACAAATTACGATCGCGTTGTACAGTGTTATCTGTTTACTGTTACACCGTCATCCAAGGCTGTGCACCTGCAATGTTACACGTGCACTGTCCGCTACAGGTACGGTAGGCATGTACATTTCTCTAGCTGTCTGGCGAGCTAAGAATTTGGCAGTTATCAACATTTAAAAAAAACTCTTGCAGTGTCTCGCAACAGCTGAACTCTAAATCTACAGGATGACAGCTATTGAACGATATGAAATAAAATCGTCATAACTTCTGAGCGGTTTGAATTAGGACGTTCAAACTGCACGATTGGCAACGGAGCATTGTATAGTTTGGTTTAGCTACGAAGACCACTTTCATTTGGATGGGTTCACCAATAACCAAAATTGGAGCATCTAGGGGACTGAGAATCCGCATTTTGTGATCGCGAATTCTCTTCATTCTCAGTGGGTGACTGTGTGAAGTGTAGTGCCTAGTAACGGAATAATCGCTCAGATATTCCTTGATGGCACGGTGACTACCGAAGGGTGCTCGAAGATTTTGGAAGATGATTTCATGCCCGTTATCCGAAGTGACCCTGTTTTCAGTAAGATGTGGTTCATGCAAGACGGAGCTCGACGCAATCGAAGCAGGAGTCTGTCTGATGTTCTGGAGGAGCACTTTGGGGACCGAACTCTGGCTCTGGGGTACCCAGAGACCACTGCCAAGGACCTCAATTGGCCGCCATAGTCTTCGGATGTGAACACATTCGACTCCTTTCTGTGGGGCTACATTAAAGACAAGGCGTACAGCAGTAACCTCAAAACCATTGCTGAGCTGAAAACAGGCATTCAGGAGGTCATGGACAATATTGATGGTCCGACACTTCAGCGGTTCATGCACAATTTCGCTATTTGTCTGCGCCACATCATCGTCAATGATGACAGGCACATCGAACATGTCACAACTTAAATCCGAATATATGTAGTGACGTTTACATGTTGAATAAAGTGTGTACACGACGTAGTTGGTACCTAATTTACGTTTTATCATATACACACATCAAAAAAGTTTTTTTTACCATCAAAAACAGTCTTGTTCACAAATTATTTATACCGGTGACCGGTTTCGACCACGACGGTGGTCATCTTAAGACCAATGAGCAAGATTCTCCTTCCCGTTTAATAGTGATACACCACCAGAAGGAGCTCACCAAAACAAATAATTTGTGATCAAGACTGTTTTTGAAAGCAAATATTTCTAATAACATTGATCACTGTTTGCTCCCACAATGTATTCAAAACAGTTTTGCATCGCCTCGGTTCCTAGAGTTCTAAGACCTGTACAGAAAATTTGAATAGATATCAACATAAACATCATTTCTTCCCTTTTTATTGCTCATGAAAACCACACTTTGCATGTTGTACCATCATACAGCGAGACCTTCAGAGTTCGTGGTCCACATTTCTGTGCACACCGGTACCTCTAATATCCAATAGCACGTCCTCTTGCATTGATGCATGCCTGTATTCGTCGTGGCATATTATCCACAAGTTCATCAAGGCACTGTTGGTCCAGATTGTCCCACTCCTCAACGGCGATTCGGCGAAGATCCCTCAGAGTGGTTGGTGGGTCACGTCGTCCATCAACAACCCTTTTCAATCTATTCCAGGCATGTCGATAGGGTTCATGTCTGGAGAACATGCTGGCCACTCTAGTCGAGCGATGTCGTTATCCTGAAGGAAGTCATTCACAAGATGTACACGATGGGGCAGCGAATTGTCGTCCATGAAGACGAATGCCTCGCCAGTATGCTGCCGAAATAGTAGCTCTATCGCTCAGAGAATGGCATTCACGCATCTTACAACCGATACGGCGTCTTCCATTGCCACCAGCTGCGTACTTCGGCCCCACATAATGCCACCCCAAAACATCAGGGAACCTCCACCTTGCTGCAGTCGCTGCAATGTGTGACTGGGTTGCCTCCAAGCACGCCTCCGATGATTGTCTGGTTGAAGGCATAGGCTATGCGACACTCATCAGTGAAGAGAACGTGATGCCAATCCTGAGCGGTCCATTTGGCATTTTGTTGTGTCCATCTGTATCGCGCTGCTTGGTGTCGTGGTTGCAAAGATGGACTTCGCCATGGACATGGGGAGTGAATTTGGGCATCATGGAGTCTATTGCTCACAGTTTGAGTCGTAACACGACGTCCTGTGACTGCACGAAAAGCATTATTCAACACGGTGGCGTTGCTGTAAGGGTTCCGTAGGTAGCGGTAATCCACTGCAGTAACAGACCTTGCGTGGACTGGGCGCGGCATGTCACCGACAGTTCTTGTCTCTCTGTATCTCCTCCATGACCGAACAAGTCGGCCGGAGTGGCCAAGCGTTTCTAGGCGCTACAGTCTGCAACCGCCCGACCGCTACGGTCGCATGTTCGAATCCTGCCTCTGGCATGGATGTGTGTGATGTCCTTAGATTAGTTAGGTTTAAGTACTTCTAAGTTCTAGGAGACTGATGACCCCAGAAGTTAAATCCCATAGTGCTCAGAGACATTTGAACCATTTTTGCCCGAACAACATCGCTTTGGTTCACTCTGAGACGCCTGGACACTTCCATTGTTGAGGACCCTTCCTGGTACAAAGCAACAATGCGGACGCGATAGCACCGCAGTATTGACCGTCTAGATATGGTTGAACTAAAGACAACACGAGCCGTGTACCTCCTTCCTGGTGGAATGACTGGAACTGATCGGCTGTCGAACCCTCTACGTCCAATAGCCACTGTTCATGCATGGTCGTTTACATCCTCGGCGGGTCTAGTGACATGTCTAATCAGTAAAATCGACTGTACCTGTGACACAATACCCAGAGACTTCAAGAGTTCTGGGAGCCGGGGTATGCAAAATGTTTTTTGATGTGTGTAGGTCAACACTTGTCATCCTGTGCATCTACATACATATTCCACAAGCCACCGTACGGTGCATAGTGGAAGGCACCCTGTACCACTACTAGTAGTTCCCTTCACTGTTCGACTCGCAGATAGAGCGAGGGAACAACGGGAACACGGACTGTCCTATGACATGAAGGTGTGTTTAGACAGAGAGGTGTCGGGCAATGCGAGACTTCTTGTGTTGTTTCTCTTACTACGGAGGAGGGTCAGGTTGCTACCAATGGGTGGGAAGGGGAGGGGGCTGCTGTGTTCTAGTGGACAGTCAAGAACTATATTACAAAAGGGATGCACTGTGGCGTTAAAGAAGGAAATGTGTAGTGGATTTAAAAGTTATATGTATGGTAAATTCTCATTTCACATATCTACGAGACACAGTGTAAAGGTAAACTATCATCCCACCTACATGGGAACGATAATGTGACAACAAGAAGAGTATTGGAAAAAATAGGCAAGGAAACACTGGAAATCATTTCTGGGAAACACAAAAGTTTATGTGGAATTGGTTAACATTAAAATGGCTGTACTAATGGATAAGCTGCCTGCTATGTTTCAGCAACTCTGTGTGGACAATTGTTACGTTCTGGAGATTGGCATAACGCAAGTTTTTGTTGGAAATTTTCACAAAACTTATATATATGATTACCTAACATCAATGAATTTTTTGTGCAAGAAGAGTTCCAAAAACAGCTACGCGATTGTAAGCAGTGATAAGACAACTGATAAGACAGTCTCAGCGTCGCTTTTTCCTTTTGGCGAAGATAAACAATAGGATTTCCAGCCTGATACGATGCACTTTAATTTTTGAAGATCCGACTTTTATTTTTGAGAGATGTACCACTCCTTAACGATTTGTGGTTCTTGATGTCGCTACACACGATGTGGCATTTGACCCTGTTGCATGAAGTGACACAGCTCACAGGTGGCGAAGCAAATGCTTCTTGCACGTGCATTTTAGTCAACTCGACAAAATATATCGTGCTTCGAGATTACGTCAACTATTCTATGAAAGCACAAGTGCACATCTCAACAAGTCTGACTTGTCTGAGAACTTGCTGACTGAACAGGAAAGTAGCTATTAAAAGCAAGCCAGCCACTAGTGGTGAAAAACTGATGTTGTTACTGCCACATAACCTATCCTGTTTGTGTGTGTCATCCACAGGTTTAGTTAACACACAAAACTCTCTTCAGCTTCAAAATGTCAGTACAAATGATGTTTCTATCAATATAGTCTTAATTTTTGTGTGTAAGTGTTCATACAGCTTTAGAGAATCGCCTTCTTGCAGTTACAAAGCACGAAATTCCAGAATACTGTGGCATCTTCACTTGCAAAGTTTTGGTCAACAAGAGGAGCTGCTACAGATAGTTCAGTAATAAATAGTTATAAACAGTGAATGAACCATTAGCAAAATGCTTTAACATTAGTAATTGTACTCTCGAATGGATGTGTGGGGAATCTGCTTTTAAAAGTCAGGTATGATCTGGTATAACATCCGATCATTGCGCGTTTAAGAATCCCAAGGACTTATTTCACACATCTCTTCTGGTCTGCAGCAACTGGTACAGATTTCAATAAATCACTTAAGATAAATATCTCACTTATCTATATATTCCTACTTACCAAGTCAGACGAGGTTACAGGAATGTATATGAGCAGTAAAAATGTGTCTAATCGCTGTATAAAGACATCACAATCGTATTCAGCCAATGCTGCAGACTTCCTGTTTAAAAAACTATATATTTCTAAGTTCGAGATTCCAGTTTGACCTTAAAAGAAATTTTGATACTATGCATTAATGTAAATATAAATAAAGGATTTTGTGCAGGAATGCATAGAAAAATACCAAAAACGATTACAAGAAATGTGTGATCAATGCTGATTCAAAGAAAGATAATTATTGCTACAAATGGTCAATTTTTTCCCAGCACATGGCCATGTGAGCCATATGTCTAATAATCTTCCTTATTTAGATCAGTTAATTTTTGCAAGGATTTCATTTCCTAATAATCTAAAGCACGTCGACATATATTATAGAAACAACGAAAATATGTATGGTATTCAGTATTCTGAGCACAAGTGGGTGGATATAAGAGTAAAAAAGAATATGAAGGAAAAGAGTTCAATTTGGTTGCACTGTAAGTCTCTGAACATCATAAACGTGAGAAATATGTGAATCTGTTAATGCCGCTGTTACGCAAAAAATCTTATTAGGTTAGCATGTAATAACATTGCTGCTTATCAACATTCAGTTGAAGTATATGAGCTCTCTTCGTTGTTGTTGTCATTCTAAAGAGAATTTGGCTTTGCATTTAGTTCATTGTTCAGATTTCAATTCAGTCAACAGTGCCATGGCCAAAGCAGAGAAGCAGTGCATAAAATTTGACTGGTACATAAGCAATTAAGCTACCACTTGTCATACATACATGTATCGAGAGCTTGCTGTGACATGTTAATGACCAAATTCACATGCTTAAAACTAGAGTATTACTTTCCATATGCACTGCACTTAAGTGACGAATATTCAGAACTTCAGATACACTAAGGTGCTGACTGTATGGAATGGTATAGCAAGTAGTTGTATGTGTTTGCCGAGTGCATACGAAATTACTTGTTGTGAAACAACCAGAAGAATACTAGCCAAAGAAAAAAAGTAGCGTTTCAAGCAGCAGAAGTTTAATACCGCTGCAAGGAAGTAGTAGGGGAAGGAGAGAATGACACCAAAAGGTGTTGACATCAGCATCTGTCTTTTCTTATTACCAGTTCTGTACTACAGCTGAGACAATAGCACTTGTTGTAATTCGCAGACAGCTGCATCAGCTCCAACTGTTCATTCCAGGACCACATGCTACGGCCAAATTGCACAGGAAGGGATTTTTTGGATTGTTTGGGGGAAGAGACCAAACCGCGAGGTCATCGGTCTCGTCGGATTAGGGAAGGATGGGGAAGTCTACTATGCCCTTTCAAAGGAACCATACCAGCATTTGCCTGGAGCGATTTAGGGAAATCACGGAAAACCTAAATCAGGATGGCCGGACGCGGGATTGACCATCGTCCTCCCGAATGCGAGTCCAGTGTGCTACCACTGCGCCACCTCGCTCGGTCAAAGGAAGGGAGACAAGGGCAATGTACCCCTCTTCCTGCTCCCCTCCCACCACTAGCCATCTCGGCAGGCAAATACCATTAAGTGTCTGAACTGCCGAAAATTTGCTCAACTGCATTTGCATTCCTTATTTCCAAAAATTCATTTAAGAACTGGTTCACCAGTCCCATTCGTAAATTTCATTTGGAGCTATAAATAATTCGTCAAGCAATATTGGAATGAGTAGACAAAACATTTCCCTATAAATGTTTAACACCCAACAACTGCTTATAAAATAAAAATAACAAATTAGAATGCATATTTGTTGAAAGTTGCTGTTACCTTTAATGTAGTCCCACAAACCTGAGAACGCAAACTAAAATCAAGTCCTGTTTTATACCCAGTTGCTCCTGCCACCAGCAGATGCCAGTAGTGAAAAAACGGGCAGAGTACCACCATCTCTTTGACGTCGTTACTGCCACCAGTAGATGTTCTTACTGTAGAAATGTGTGTAGATGGTTCTTTGAACCATGACTAGTTCTCTTTGTCACCAATACATGCCCCACGTTTATAAATATGCAACACAGTCGTAAGATATTGAAATATTCAATAATTTATGCAAGAAATAACTTAAAGTTAAATACAAAACAAGCAATGTAAGGCTCAAATCAACTAATGTGATATCACAGTACTGCAAAAATACGTCTGACATGTAAAATAAAGTGCAGTTTCCAGATATACACATATTTGTCAAATTAGTATCTAAAATTCTAAAGTATGTACTCCAGTGATAGATTTCAATCCCCAATAACAGTTGTCATTTTAGAAAATGTACCTAAGGGTTTTATGAAAGTAACCTAGCCACGCTTAAAACTGCAGAAAAATAAGTGTTAGCTACACTACTACGATAAATAGGCAAGTATGGAAGCAAATTCCCAGTCTGAATGTGACTAATTAAACCTACTCTTGATGTAAATCACAATAAATTTCAAATTAAATATTTTCACATTTAAATTTTTCTCAGGAATAATTTTAATTGTAAGATAATGCATTCACTAGAAAAACATATAATCGACGCTATTAACTGCTATTATAATAAATGATGCAGGCCTACTGAAGGCTAGCACCTGACAAGTGATACTTAGCACCTGATGTCTGCCGCCTCATGCAAGACATTCTATGTAAGCACATCAATGTATGACCATCTTTCACTGTAGTAAGTGCTAAACAGATGTCACAATACCCATTAAAGCAAAGTATCTAATAAAAAAAATGAGGTTGCTACATTTTGGCCACCTAGTTTTGGCTACTTCTCAAAGTCACATAATGACCCACTTCCGCCATCCTATTTTCAGATGCTTGTTTTGCCATATGAAGTAATTTTAATTAACAACTGCACCTACTGCATTTTTATTATTGAATTATAACACTGGTTACCCATGCGCTCTTACTTTAGTGCCCTCTACTGGCCTGAGTAACCTGTATAAATACTGGATGTATCCAGGCCACTGCCAACACTTACCATATACCTAAATATATAGATATTGACAACGATAACTACATTAGGATACTTTTATAGTGTGTATTTGTAGCAAATTTGAAGATGGCAATGACCAAAACTGGTAACTGTGAAATATAGAATTTTGTGCTTAATACACGCCTTTTGAAACCAGTCATGTGGTCTACAAGCTAGGCTGCAAACATTGTGCTGCATTCTATGTAGGCATAACAACCAACAAGCTGTCTGTCTGCATGAATGGCCACCAACAAACTGTGGCCAAGAAAGAAATGGACCACTCTGTTGCTGAACACACTGCCAAACATGATATCCTTCATTTCAATGACTGCTTCACTGGCTGTACCTTATGGGTCCTTCCCACCAACACCAGCTGTTTGGAACTGTGCAGGAGTTCCCGTAACCCTCCTGGCCCCAACCTTCGTTAGCCACTGCCCTCACCCATCCATCCCCTTCTCTGTTCCCATTCCAGCACTACACACCCATCATTCCACCACCACACCCTGTCTTTTTATTTCTCTCCTTTTCCACTACTCCCTCTTCCCCACCTCTCCCCTGACGACAATCTAACCTGCAGCACTTCGCTGCCCTCCAGCCCCACCATACTATCCCTCCCTCCCTCCCGGTACAGCGTCCTCCTTAGCCCCACCCAGTCACCACTCCCATCAAGCACTGGTGCTGCTGCTTGCAGTGTGGTTTCAGTTGCCTAAGACTGGAGTCATGTGTGTGAGTTACGTTTGCTAGTGCACGTGTGTGTGTGTGTGTGTGTGTGTGTGTGTGTGTGTGTGTGTGTCTGTGTGTGTATGTGTCTGTCTGTCTTTTGTTGACGAAGACCTTAGTGGTCAAAAGCTGTACCTGTGAGAGTATTTTTGTTGTGCCTATCTGCGATTCAGCATCTCTGCTATATAGTGAGTAGCAACTTTCCTTCTCATAATTTTGTTGCTTTTCATCCTGGATTTTCCACTGTTTGAGTTGTAAATAAAACATATTGTTTATTACCGAGATATCGACTCTGACATTGTCTTTGGAAGTGTTTCATCTCTCACTGTTACCACCTAGTGTTATGTGTTTATAAAGTACTCCTTTCTACAGCTGAAGTAATATTTCGTAATAAAGCACCTTATTCCATCCTTCCACGATAAGCCAACTGTGTCCCAGGCGCGCGCGCGCGCGCGCGCGCGCGTCTGTGTGTGTGTGTGTGTGTGTGTGTGTGGTCTAGTGGAGTACAAGTATTTTTATTATTTTCACAAGTTATAGTTTCTCCAAAATGTGGCTGCACTGACTGAATACACATTTTACATATTTAGATACTGCTGCAATGTAAGCATTACATTTTCCAATACACTTTAGAAGACTGTGCCATAGTATTATGTTGTGCCAGTTGTGGAGAATAATACAGTCTATAATGCTTTTACAGAGCCTTGAAACCAAGTTCTCACTGCAAACTGCTGTTATTCCACTTAGCCTTCGGCAGTCCTGCGTCATTAGTAATAATAGCAATAAATGGCAATCAGCAGCATTGGTTGTATATTTTTTGTAGTGAATAACGTGATGCGTTACTCTTGTTCCTTCTATAATCGTGTTTGAGAACAACTTAAACGTGAAAATATTTAATATGTAGTTTATTGTGACTGACATCAGGAATAGGTCTAATTAGTCACATTCAGACTGTGAATTTGTGTATTTTAGCTAACACATATATTTCTGCAGTTATAAGCCTGGTCAAGCTATTTTTATGAATCCTTAGGCTCATAAAATGTCATTTGTTAATGGGCATGGGAACCTAACATTGGAGTACATATTCTAGAATTTTGGACACTAATTTGAGGAATATGTATATTTGTGGAAATTAACTTGCACTTTATTTGACACTGCAAACATAGTTTGCAGTATTTTGACATCACAATACTTGATTTGAATCTTACATTGTTATGTCACATATCTAACCTGCAACCAGAGCGCTGGATAATCGGTGTAAACATCATAGTTTCTTCCTACCTATGTACTTAACGTACATTTTAGAATTTTTCAATATCTCATAGTGCTCTACATAGTAGAGCCATGTGTTGGTGACAGTGAGAACCGCCCATGGTTCAAAGAACAAACTACTCACATTTCTACAGGGCAGCCATCATCCAATGGTGGCAATAATAATCTTAAGGAAATCATGGTACAAAGTCGAACTTTGATCATTTCCTGCAGTGCCCCATCCCACCGTGAGCCCGTTTTCTATAATGCACAGGCATTTGCTGGTGACAGGAGCAACTGGGTTGTGAATCAACAATTATTTTTGTTTCTTGCTTTCAGGATTTGTAGGATAGTATTCAAGATGAAACTCGTATTCAACAGATACAAATTTCCAATTTGTTATTTACACTGACGAGGAAATCATTATGACCCCCTTCTTAACAACTATTTTGTCTGTCATTGGAACGAAATACATAATGGGTTTTGTGTATCTGGGATCAAAAAGTTTGTTGGTAGGTGTGTGGAGCTATGTGGCATTAGATGTCTCAGCACAGGTCATGTAATTCGGGTAAATAATGGACTGGTGATATTTGTACGTGGTGATAGTCCCCTATAGCGACTCAGTTCACTGTAATGTTCCTCAAAGAATTGTAGCACATTTCTGGCTCTGAGGCATGGACAATATATTGCTGAAAGATTATAAAACCATGAGAGAAGAAATCAGGCATGAAGAAGTGCAGTTGGTTTGCAACTTTCAACGTGTCTCTTATTACCACCATGGATTCCATGCAATCACAGTATGTCTCCTATAGCATAATATTGCTCCCACCAGCCTGCATCAATGGCGTGCTGCACGTTTCGAGCTACTGTTCACCTCAGTGACGGTGTTTGTGGATAATAGCATTGACCTAGTGTAGCAAAAATGTGATTCACCTGAAGAGCTGACACATTTGCATTGATCGTGGTTGTGTCCCCACGAGGTCGTCAGGTCAACATATGAACACACAGAGGTGGTTTGCTGTGGAGCACCTTGTTTAACAATGCACGACGCACAATGTGCTCCAAAACATTTGTGTGTGGACCAACATTACGTCCATTTGGCAGATATACCACAGATCACCATGTATACTACTTTAAAGAGCAGACAAGCCTCCGAACTCAACATTCTGTGAAGACTCGTGGATGTCCAACTATTTAGCTCCTGTTGGTAGTTTCACTGTCCTACCTCTTTCTGTAGATGCTCACTACACTAGCGCCTGAACATCTGACCAGCTTCGCTGTTTTCGAGATACTCGTTCACAGGCTCTGTGTAGTAATAATCTGCCCATTATCAAAGTCGTTTATCTCAATGGATTTCCCACCTACACCTATATCTTCGCTAGGGTGATTCCCTACTGTTTCTGCTCTGCTCACACACTTTGGTTACCTCATCACGTGCCCTCAGCGCCACCAGGCAGCATCCAACATCTCGTTGGGCAGTGGTCATAATGTTTTGGTTTATCAGTGTATGTTGTTCTTAATTCTTTATAGAGAAATATACTGTCTTGTTCCAATATTCTAAGATGAATGATTTATAGTGTCAAATGAAATTTACCAGTGTGACTGGTAGGCCAGTCTGCGAGCTAATATTCCAAAGATGTTCTGGCTCACATGAGGTTCCTCTTCGTCGAAATGTCTCGGCTCAAACCCATCTAGAGGTTGAACTGCTCATGTCGCATTACACGTCCTAAATTAGACACTTGTGATCCTTTGGTTAAATTGTCTGGCTGATGGCAAGTTTGCGAAATACACAATTAATATAACATATAATAACAGTAGTAATAATATAGGGAACTAAATTAACGACCCTTGAATGACGTAGGCCACACAGCTCCGATTTGGCTAGAATAATGTTTATTCAGAAAGAAAACTAATAGCGAAAGTGGTCGTATTTAGAATTATTATTGCACTCGAGCGACACAGTCTGATCATTCACAATCTCATCGCGAAGCAAGTCCAATACTCCACCTCGATATTTTCACTAAAAGTTGGAGTTCACACCAGGCGCGCGGCTTCTCACCGCTCAGAGACATAGTCCCGCGATACCACACAACGCGAAATTTCCTTAGCCGTTTCACTTCCTAGCTGCCTAAAGACCGACTGTCTGCTTTCGCGTTTTAATCAGAACTGTCGCCTTTGGTGACCCAACCAGAACTGTCCCTCTGCCCGTCTCCGACCGCATTTCCCGCTCGCTGAACATCTCCGCTCAACTGACCAGCGCAGTTCCTTTTCCTGAAGTCGTCCATTGATTGGCTACAGCTTACTCTACATTACTTTAATTTTGACTTATTTAAATAATCAAAGCATGACCGCTTTCAAGTTCTAAATAAAGTAACAGCAATATCCATTACATAATTAATGTTAAATTCTTTTACATAAAACCAATCCAATTTCCTTCTTAACTTTGAATATCACGGCCAGTAGCCTTGCACCAATGTGCTTTCTGATAAATAAATAAACAACAAAAGCAACTATTATGCACTAAACTTTACAACAAATATTCTATTACCTAATGATTCAATACAGTGTCATGATGTCATCATTCAATGTGTTGTGTATGGAGGAAATGATGATCTGATGCCTAACTCAAAATACTGATAATTTAAATTTGCTGTATCTTTTAAACATGACCAGCCGGGGGTGGCCGAGGGTTTCTAGGCGCTACAGTCTGGAACCGCGAGACCGCTACGGTCGCAGGCTCGAATGCTGCCTCGGACACGGATGTGTGTGATGTCCTTGGGTTAGTTAGGTTTAACTGTTTCTAAGTTCTACGGGACTGATGACCTCAGAATTTAAGTCCCATATTGCTCAGAGCCATTTGAACCATTTTTAAACAAATGAAATTACAGTGTTGATATTTACAACATTTGTCATTTTAATGATGCGCTTCTATATGAAATATCGATCGTTAAGGTCGACCAAAGCGTTCGGATTTTAGCATTCAGGTCTTTGTTATAAAACTTGTTAATTTCACTTTAGCAGTAAATCCTAAACTATTACAGATATGATCAATATTCATGTTTATTGGGATCAACATGAAAATTTATGGAGAATGGCAGATTAAAATTACTGTGGATTGATTCCCTGCATTACTACAAAATTAGTTTTCATAAATGTTTCTCTTTATGGCCGATCTTAGGTCCGCCATATTTAACGTCTGCTCGACCACGAAAGTCTTGTACTGGGTTTCCCTATAACTTAGGTTCTCGTTTGTCTCACTCTCACACTACAGCATTTAGGCCTCAATAGACAATTGACACCTGTGAATTTCCCCATCTCATGGTGAATCTGCGCCCTTTGTAGCACGCGATCCTGAACGACAGGGTTTGTTTCACAATTCCTGTAGGTTGGCCCTTTCGGCCATATATTTAAATGAGAGCGCAATGCTCGTTAACTCAAGTTCTTAAGCAAATCTTGGAAGTCAGAATGCACATATACTTCACAAAACTGATACATTATGTTATTTGGTTGCTAAGCAGGGATACGGTGGGGGGGGGGGGGGGGGCGGCAGGGGGGTGGGATGCCCTCCCCATACCCCTACCTTCTTTGGCCTTAGCATTTGGTTCCCGAAATGAAAAGTTAGTGCTGATGCGCCAACGAAATATAACAAGGGTAGTTGTCTCAGCTGTAATATGACATTGCTGGTAAGAAATCACTGATGCTGATGTCGTCACCTTGTGGATGCATTCTCTTCTTGTCCTACTACTCAAGGGATGCTTCAAGTAAACTGATTTAAAACACAGATATCACTGTCTTTTCACAGTTAGCTTTTGAGGAGCTCCACATGGTGTCTGAAAATTAAACATAGGCCTACTTTTACAGTACCTGTTGTGTTGCACAATTTGTAGATTATGACGTTTATAATTATGAACCTATGCAAACAAGTGGAAGAAACTAAATATAATAAACTGATGAAAATAAATTCAGATCAAGTTCCTGTGATTGTAACAAACGTGGAAGAGTCCAAAACACTTACTAAATCTATCACAGAGGAGCATCATTATGACATACAATTTCGTTTTGTAGAGTCTTTCAACTTTCTGGTGTGCTGTCTTCAAAAATGTCGCCCATATTTAAAACCTTATGAGTTAAAATAACAGTAAAGTATTTCCGCAAAAGTGAACTGTTTAGTCTGTTTAATAAGAAAGGTGTGTCCTCACATGAGTATGTAACTGACAAATCCGTTTTGTTGGAGGAATAGTTGCAGTCAGGTGAAGTGTTCAACAACGTGCTGACGTGTGTAACTTTTTCAAAGAGTATGAATACCAAACACCATGCAAAGTTTGGTGTTTATTTGAATGCAAGGCATTAGAGGACTACTCTGACTTATATTTGAAAATCAATTTCTCGCTATTGGCTGATGTTTCTGAAAATTTCGGGCACCATGTCTGAAAAGCTGCTACCTATATCCAGCTTATTATGGGCCTCCATGTTATTTAGAGTGCGATGCTTTCTTGAAAACTGCTGAAGTATAATTATAACTAATACACAGAACAGTTACAGCTTGATGAGCATGGCTTCACAGGTGGTATTGTCCACTCTTCGTGTAGACAAGTTGTTGTATACAATACATTCATGGCTGATTATAAAGAAAGTAACTATGAATCTTATATTATATACCTCAGTGGTAATAGTCTCCATGGCTGGGATACCGTGCAATAATAATTGTGTCACCGTGTTGCACCCATTGTCTCACAATAGCCCACACATTTTCGATTGTCGACAATTCTAGTGATCTGGCGGGCCAGGGAAAAAGCCTGTCATCCTCTGACACTAAGAAGGCATGTGATCATGCAGAAACATGTGGTCGTGCGTTGTCTTGCTGAAAAACGGCGTCTGATATATTGTGCAGAAAGGATATGGCTATGGCTTGCAAGATGTCATTCACGTAGGTCAAACGTATCATAGTCCCCTGTATATGCACCAAATGCGATTTATGGTTGTACCCAATAGTACGCCACACCATAAGGCGTTTAATATTTCTGGCTTATTCAGCCATAATATTAGGCTCCATGATAATGATTAATGTTTTAGGGAGCACAACAACGAGGTTATCAGCGCCCGAATTAGGCTCCAGAAAGCTATTCCCAGGGCAGTGGAGATGCAAGAAGCATAGAGATGACGTAATGTGTGATGAGGTAACTGTCACAGATGTTAGATTCGGTACCATTCCCGTGAGAAAGACCGCCTGCATGGTGCTGCTGTTCTGTGATTGGCTGCTGTGTTCGGTGATAGGGCGCCAAAACGTTAAACTTCAGTTACTATTACTAATTAAACCTGTCATCCAAATTACTTCATTTTTAAATAAACATCTCTCAACAGCCAGCTATCAATCAGTCATTTCAAAATTATTAAAATCAAAGTATTACTAAAACAAAAGACTGACGATATTACTGCCGATGCACTTCGGTGGCGTTCGGGTCACGCCTTGCTGGCTTGGTGCTCTAAGTGTCTCCGGCACTCTAGCTCTCCAGTTCTGACCGTTCCAGTAGACAGACATGTTGCCTGTTATAGCAGTATTTGTTTCATGAAATTTTATTTACTACAGTTCCGACCGTCGCTAGGTACAGACATGTTGTCTGTAATAGTAGTATTTGATTCATGTTATTTTATTCTCCAGTTCTGACGGTTCCAGTAGACAGACATGTTGCCAAAGGCAGGATGTATTGCAGGTTATTTTAGCCAGATATAATGACTGTGAAAAGATATGTTCAATACGTTGTGATCAAGAATAGTTTATCGTGTCTATATCAATAAGAACGCTAGTGGCATCCCAAATGAGTTACAGTTTATTCGTAGAAGCAGTTCCTTGCGAAGTTAATTTCAGCTTCAAGAAAAAGAATCCACGACCTGCGTGCTGTTTTCTGCGCTGGGGGCATCACCATCATGAAGACAGCAGGTTAGTGAAGTATACAAGAACTTATGTATTCCACACAGTGCAGTAGAAACAATTAGTCACCTCACGTGTACTGACTGCATTCACAGTACAAATATGCTCAGTGACACTTCATCTGCAGTAATGCAGAGGAGGTAAAGAAGGATGAAGGTATTAACCCTATCTCACTTTTATTCCTTTTTCTTGCCGTACATGGCATCCCTGGCGGGAAAATCATCGATGTTTGAGTACTTTGGAGATATGAGGCTTGGTTATTAGTGAGGACTGTGAACTGTGAAAAATTCTTGGAAAAATTAGTTACACCTAAAGTGACTGTTCTGCAACTACATGACAATAGAAATGTGTAGGAACTGTTTCAAATGATTTTTGAACTGTGTTTGAACTCTTTTGAACTGTAGTTGAATTTCTATTTTTGATTCCACAGACAAGTTTTTTTTATTCACGAGAACATTACGTCGGCGTATAGTAGATGCTGAAAGCGTTAAAGTGCAAGTTACAGAAAATCAAATACGTGTGCGCGGGCCATAGGATTACGTTTAATTTTCATCAAGGATTTCGACGTGCTACGAGGTGACGCAACGCAGCGCGGGGAGGCAGAGCCAGCGGCCGCAGTCTCCTCGTCGGGTGCGAGGATCGGTAGCCAGCAGCGGGCGACATCAGTAGCAGCCGATGAACAGAGTGTTCCAGCAATCCGGACAGCAGTACGACACTTCAGCTTCAGTAGTCAGAGCAGAGAAGGAGCTTCTCGACAGCAGCACGCAGAATAGCATCGAAGAGTAAGTGTCATTCTGGCGCAAATAGCTAATCTCTGTAACGGACAGTAGAATAATATTCTAACTTCAAAGTCTAAAATTGATCCCTTTAAACATATTTGTCTAAAAAGTTTTAAGTTATATTTAGTGTAAAATGTCTGACAAAACTGAAAAAAGATATCCTCTTAGAGGTAGGGAAAGGGATCAAGTAGATATTGTTGGCAATGATCCTTCAGATCAGCCACAAATCTTTCAAATAGATAACATTGTTGATGATCTATCAGATAATTTGCAAAGTTTAGATAATGAAACTGAAAATGTTTCGGAAAATCCTGATTCTGTGTTAAATGATCGTAATGGAAATGTAGACACTGTCGCCCCTGACCACAATGACGTAGTAGATATGGATGATGACGTCAGACACACTGAATATGACGTCAACATTGCAAATGAGCCAACAGTGGAGTCACACAGATTACGTCGTGGTACTGCTTCAGCTGAAACATTCCCAACCGTGGAATATTGGGGAGACAGAAATCAGCAAGGAGCAAAATACGTTATCTATGTTATTATTATTTTTAAAAGAAACTAACGAAAAAGTAAATAAAATAGACAAAGGGCAAAATGACACTAAAGAAGAGATAAAAGCCGAGTTAAAAGAAACAAAAGGTGATGTCAGGAAAGCATATGCAGTAATGACTCTAATCAATAGCAATTTTAAGGCTTTAGAACGAAAAGTATCAAACCTTGAAGCTAAAACTGAGGCTTGCTCCAGTAAAGTAGATCGAGAAACAAAAGAATGGGGTAATAAATTAGAATTATGTAAGCTTGAGATAAATCAGAAGTTTGATTGTAAAATTAAAAAGCTGAATGATAATATGGGGGCTCAGGATTGTGTAATATCAACAATAAGTAGTAATGCTAGCCAAGTAATAAACGAGCAAAGCAAGACTGCTAAAGAATGTAATGATAAACATGAACAGCAGTTAAGTGAGTTAGAAAACATCAAAGGTGAGCAGCAGGTACTTAGTCGTAAGGTTTCGCAAATAGGTGCTCATTGTAAAGGTACAACAGTTGCGATTCAAGATAAACTGAAGGAATTTGAGCAAGCAATTAAGCAATTTCCTGACAAAAGTAAGGACGGAGTGTGTGTACACATGCTAGTGATGTAACATATCCCACTATTGTTTACCATGCTTTCTCTACTAGAGGTAACATACATCTAGTTGATTTTATTAAACAGTACTAGGGTACACTTCCTGAAAATCTAACAGAACAACAAAAAATAAAAGCTGTGGCAAATAGATTTCAGGGAGACGTAATATCATGGGGAACCGGGGTCAGTAACACATGTACCACATACAAGGAATTTGTACAAGCATTTTTAAATCAATACTGGTCTACTAGCACACAAAATAGCGTCAGGAGCGAAATTTTTGAGGGAAGGAGTTTCGCTAGTAGTGGTTGTAACAGTTACAAAGAGCTTTTTTTTTTCAACACTATTGGGAAAAGAATCAACACTTAACTCAACCTTTAAGAGAATCAAACCTCATAGAAATAATCATACTTAAATTTCCAGTGTCTGTACAAGAGAAGTTAATCAATGTAAACAAAAGCGATGTCAATAACCTACTGCACGTCCTCGAACAGTTCGATGCGTTGTCAGTAGTGGTGGGCAGGAAATCGCGTATCTGTTAGAAATCACAGTGACTGATTCAAATGGTTCAAATGGCTCTGAGCACTATGGGACTTAACATCTTAGGTCATCAGTCCCCTAGAACTTAGAACTACTTAAACCTAAATAACCTAAGGACATCACACAACACCCAGCCATCACGAGGCGGAGAAAATCCCTGTCCCCGCCGGGAATCGAACCTGGGAACCCGGGCGTGGGAAGCGAGAACGCTACTGCACGACCACGAGATGCGGGCACACAGTGACTGAGAAGTCACAGATATCACAATAACAACTTTACAGAATCTAACTGCGATTTCAGTCACAGTTAGCAGTCGCAAGTAGTATTTCACATTCAAAGACGTGCGCCATCTGTTGGTCGAATTTAGCACTACTTTCTGCGATTTCAGTTACAAGTCGCAACTAATAGTCGCAAGTAGCAACTAAAAAGCGCGGTTAACAGTGGCATCTGTTGGCCAAAGTTTGTACTAGGCTCGTCTCTGCGATTCGCAGTCGAGTCCAACTGCGATTTCCGTGACACGTCGCAACTAAGAGTCGCAAGTAGCAACTAAAAAGCGCAGTTAGCAGTGCCATCTGTTGAGCAAAGTTCATACTACGCTATTCGCTACCGAGTCAAAGTGCGATTTCTGTGACAAATCGCAACTAAGAGTCGCAAGTAGCAACTAAAAAGCGCAGTTAACATTCTTTTCCTAGTGTCATCTGTTGACCGACGTACGTACTTCGTTATGAGAGCCTTGTGCCTCACGAGATCGGTGTGCTGTGTGTGCATATGAAGGTCTTATTTCATTAGTGGTACAAGTCCATTTTTGTTCATTTTGAGATACAGAGTCGTAAAGTTAAATGAGCGCTGAAAAATCTGCAGTTTCAGAAGCATTATAGACAGAAAAGTGGAGGTAATGGACTTGTACCACTACTGAAATAAGCCCTTCACATTATATGACGACATGCACATTCAGCATCAGTTATGGTTGGTCAAACACAGCTGTGACTCTGAATATATTATATTAATAAGAAGCTACATTGCCTTTTTCTCATGAAAATATCAAGTAACGTAACAAATGTATTTGATTCTGCTTCCAATGTGACAGTTTTGGTTAATACTCCACATGCCTACAGGACTTTGCAATGTTAACACAGCAGAGCTCAAATATCTGTATAAGTGTAGTGAAATGAAAACAGTATTATTGAGTCATATGAATGCCTCACTTTTGTTCCGACACGGTTCAAGACTCGGAATAAAAGTTTTACACCTGGTGTTCTACATGGCAACTTCACACACAAGAACTTTTTGCCGACACTACTACCACCTCTATAACTAAGCTTTTCCTGTGTTACTTTCAAGTAATGCACTTAAGTTATTCCTGATTTAACTGGAAGATCTGTAGTTCCCACTTTCATACCAACAGGCTCAAAATGCATATTGTAGACTTTACAGGTCAGTGTCACACCAAGATTGTGGAGAAGGGGGGGGGGGGGGGGGGCATGTCACTCTCCAACAAGTGTTTACCAGTAAATAAGTGGCGGAAAATTACGGGTACAGGACGGCTTAAACATGTGGAAAATGAGATTTTCATTATTCACTCACTGTATTTAACATTTATTATTCCTTTAAAACCGCACAACTTCAACAAAACACAGTTTAATCACTCATCTGCACACTTATTTACAATTATGTCACTTTTAAACTGCAAATCCACTAAGAGCTGTCTTTAATCTTCACGAGTCTCTCTCAACAGCCTTGATGTGGATAGATACGTACAGCAACCAGTAATCAGAGTTATAACTGTGTCTGCAAAATCACATGGATTATTAAACAATTTTTGAGGCCACTAATTACAAGCAATATAACTGACAAAGTAGATTGCTAATATTTGCTATAATGAAAGCCACTCAATGGGGTATATTTCACATTTGCAATAACGATCTCACTGAAGTAATTAAGTCCATCGAAACACTTAGAAACTAACCTCTCGTCTGACGAAAACGGTCTAAAGACGCAATGGCAATTTCTCCAGATCTGTTGACAATGATATTTTGAGTTATCACTTTACTGAGTGACTGAAATGTAGTTCGGGTACCTGTGAAGTGTGAACATAACAATATGTTAGAATTCATTTTCTAAACACAAACTATTACGCTACTCTATGGCTACTTACATATTAATTACAGTATTAATATTTTCACAGTTGTTTCTTTAATACAAAATTAAAGCCAACGGAAGAACAAACGTAAAACATACTTACCAATGACAGGTTTATTGATATGCAATTTTCTGGGTGGAAAGATGAAACGTTTTCATACGGTGGTAAGTCGCAGAAGTAGCAGAAGTCGCAGAAGTAGCAGAAATCGCGGAAGTAGCAGAAGTTGCAGAAATAGCAGTGGCGGAGCGATACACGACCTAGGGTCCTTAACTGTGACTCTTAACTGCGACAAATCACAGTCAAGAATAACAGATACTGAAAAGTAGCATTCACAGAAATCACTGATATCGGGAAATCGTAGTTTAGCCCATCACTAGTTGTCAGGCAACAAGTAAGTGCAGGAAGGCTGGAGAAGGAACAGGTGGCGTGCAGACCGCCGTAATGACCGTGAGTCAAGCCGAAGTAGAGGCACAAACAGAAGCGACGAGCGTCGCGACCGAGAGGAAAATAGGCCGCCTCGTTACAGCGCAGTCCTTCAAGAAGAGGGAGAGGTGCTTTTCAGTGAGGTATGAATAGAGGAGGATATTATGGTAGAAATAGAGAATATCATAACAATGGAATCAGGAGGAGCCGGAAAACTAGTGTGTGGTTCGAACCTGGTCCAGTCACGAAAGGCAGAATGTAACGGACCGCTAGTAGTGTTCTTGGGCTATGACGAAAGGTATGAGATAAAAAATGCACTCATGGACAAAGATAGGCAGGAAATAAAGGAGGTTTACCAACCAGCTGTAGAAATTGAAATTCAGATCTGTTTCGATTTTAAATTCTGGTAGTGAGATCAGTGCTGCCTCAAGTAATTTGTATGAAAGTATAAAAAAAAAAATACTGATGTCCCAGAGTTGACAGGTGAGAAAGTACCCAGTATTATTGCACAACAGGTAAGTTTTCCACGGAGAGATGATCTCCCAATTAATGAAAAAAGGGACTTAGCTTTAAGCAGGTTTAAAGAGAAAGCTGATAAAAGACAGAGTAAATACAACAAGCAGGTTAAAAGAAGGAAGTATCAAATTGACGAATTGATATTGATCAAGGCAAGCAACAGATATTCTAAGATATATTCAGAAATTAAGAAGTTTCATGAACTGTATGAAGGGCCATACAAAATAATTAGGATACCACACCCCAATGCTGTGGAAGTAGCTAACATAAAAACAGAAGTAAGCAAAGGACTCTACAATATCTTAAACATCAAAAAAATACTATGAACATTAGTAACCCTCAGGGGGAAATAGCGTTCTTTGCATTGCTAGGTAGATGACAACTACCAGGTACCCGAGTTAACTGACAACACTATTTCATTTTCTTTCAACCTGTTCGTTCTTCCTCTTCTTTCATTCTGAGCTATATTCTGTCTTCTTTACATTCTTCTCTATCCACGGCTATGATAATTTTTTACCCGATTTGTGACAACAAACATAATTAGTGACAGCATAGTAACCCAGCAGTATAAACATCTGCATTGTATGGGTGAAAAACAGGAATTGACGGAAAATATGTGAACAGAGAGTTTTATAACACCAAAGTATAGCATCACAGATACACAAGTTAGAGAACACAGTATTACGTTGCCTTAAGAAACATCAATATAAGTTTTTAATTACATTACATATATCACAAAGTATACAGTGGAACGATTTATTTTTGGATTTTAAGAACGAGTAAGTACTACACATCACGAATTATGTTTGAAAAATCTGGAAAAAGTAGCAAATAAGTGAAATATGAGCTCATATTACAGACCTAAGACAGCAGTTGCTGAAGAAGACGACGACGCTAAACCAGGTAAGTGAACATAACGAGAGAATGAGATTTGATGGCAGAAAACGATGTCAGGAGATTATTAGTGCAAAAGTTGTGTTACGTTTTGTGGAAATAAATATATTATAGTCTTAAGTATGAATTGCCAGCGACGCAATTTCCACTGAGGCAAGAGAGTATGTATTTTTAGTCAAGGGATGGTCCTGCCAAAGAGGTTTATGTTGTGGAGAAACATTATTAGGCGACAGGTAAGTCGGCCAATTGTAAATGAAGAAGTGAGGAGATGAGAATTATTCGGCGACGTGTAAGTCTGCCCATTATTTATGAAGTATGAGGAAGTGGAGGTACAAGGCGACGTGTGAGTCGGCCCATTATTAAGGAGGTATTTATTGGCGAAGTGGTTCCGCCAACTGCTTATGAAATACGAGAGAATAGGTGTATTGTTATTGACATGAGCAAGACACAACACCAGCACGAACATCTCAAGGGGCACAGACACAATACAATTACGATTTAAAGATAAGGCCACATTATATAAGATATGAAGAATAGCTCACTGGTTTATAATAAGAAATATGAAAACTACAATGCTAGCAATGAACAGTTCAGACAGCCCCTGCATGAGGTCACATAATACTTCAATACGACTTTTGACACAGGAATGATTACAGAAGTATACACATATGAACACATTAATACTGTTCCACAGGTTATAGAAATAGTAACAACGCTCACACCAGAAGAGAAAGGTATGGTAACTTTTACTGTTAAGTGACGCGACGTTTTTGACAGCCAAAATTTTCATTAACTGATTTATTCTGAAGTGTTCTCTCAACATCTGTGAATCGCAACTGTGTGCCTATTAATGATTAAGAAAACTGTTTACGTAATATCTAAAATCATACCGTATTGAAAAATGTAGAAATAACGTATGAGAATGAGTTGGAGCTGCAGTCATATAAGTCTGCGTAATGAAACAGTTATACAGCGCAGAGCTGTCTGTCAGAGTTAAAGCGCACAGGAACAGCTGGCGTCTGTATGAATGAGTCACGGCGCTAGTACTGAACGTCACATGTTGTGAATGGACATCGACCCATCATATGCTGCGGGCAATGCCCTAGCCATATGATAGCAGTCACTGTTAATAAACAGTGGCACTGCATTCAAACAGAATGAAGTTTACTTTTTAGGTCTATTCATGTACAGATTCATTGTATTGTATAATCAAAAGTTTCTTTCAGGGATTAGTGAAGTCTTATTAGAAATCTCATATAAGGTATTTTGTATTGTTACATGAAAAGTTCCGGTCTTGTATGCTGGAGTTGGAGACAGAATAGACAGTCACTTGTCAAACCCAGCACCAGTTGAGATAAGCTACACAATACAAGACCACTTAATGGACAACGGAAGCCTCTGTTGCTGTTCTGAGTCACATGAGTTTGTTCCTGTATTAGTGAAAGTGTACGTAAAAGAGTGATTTTCAATCATTTATTTTCGAAAGTGTGAATAGTGACTTTGAAAAAGATGACAGTGAGTCGAGAAGGTGTCTCTATTTTAATACAATTTATGTAATGCTGTTATTTCTTATGAGTTTCAATGGATGGCAATGAGCCGATAATAATGTGAACATTTGTGTGCTGTTAAAGTTTTTTAGATAACTTCATAAACTTTTTGGGTAAATTTAAAAGACAGCTATAAGCTGGTTTTTTTCCTTGTGTTTCAGATAACTATGTGATTTACTTTGAAAATTCGTTTATTTCTCACATGTTTTGTGTAATCCCATGATGATATACTATTTGTAAAATGTTTACTTATTCTTCATATTATTGTGTTAGGAGCTGAAGATGTAACTTTATGTTGACAATGGTTGAGGTGTAGGGTGTTACTGTTTTGGAATTTATGGCAGGCATCACATCATTTCCTTCTTCTCAGATTTTGGAATTTTAATAATGATTTTAGGGCAGATTGGTTAAAGCAAGCTTCTTGTATACAGGTTGATTTTTTTTAAAGTAGGGACAGTGGAGCCAGCCGGTGTGGCCCTGCGGTTCTAGGTGCTTCAGTTTGAAACCGCGTGACCGCAATTTTCACAGGTTCGAATTCTCCCTCGGGCATGGATGTATGTGATGTCCTTAGGTTAGTTAGGTTTAAGTAGTTCTAAGTTCTAGGGGACTGATAACCTCAGAAGTTAAGTCCCATAGTGCTCAGAGCCATTTGAACCATTTTTTGAACAGTGGATAGCTTGGCTCTTGAGAGATTACCAATTGGTTCACAGTTTTATCAAAATTTGGTTCTATTTTTTCATATATCTCCAAAATTGAGTGTTGTCTTCGAGGAGACCCCAATTTTTGGAAATCTCAGAAGGAAGGGGATGTGTAATATTTCTGGTTTATTCAGTCATCATATTAGGCTCAGGGAAGCTATTTCCAGGTCAGTGGAGATGCAAGAAACATAGAGATGACGCAATGTGGGATGAGGTAACGGTGACAGATGTTAGATTCGGTACTATTCTCGTGAGAAAGACGGCCTGCATGATGCTGCTGTTCTGTGATTGGCTGCTGTGTTCGACGGTAGGCCAAAACATTAAACTTAGTTACTATTACTAATTAAACCTGTCATCCAAATTACTTCATTTTTAAATAAACATCTCTCAACAGCCAGATATCAATCAGTCATTTCAAAATTATTAAAATCAAAGTATTACTAAAACAAAAGACTGACGATATTACTGCCGATGCACTTCGGTGGCGTTCGGGTCACGCCTTGCTGGCTTGGTGCTCTAAGTGTCTCCGGCACTCTAGCTCTCCAGTTCTGACCGTTCCAGTAGACAGACATGTTGCCTGTTATAGCAGTATTTGTTTCATGGAATTTTATTTACTACAGTTCCGACCGTCGCTAGGTACAGACATGTTGTCTGTAATAGTAGTATTTGATTCATGTTATTTTATTCTCCAGTTCTGACGGTTCCAGTAGACAGACATGTTGCCAAAGGCAGGATGTATTGCAGGTTATTTTAGCCAGATATAATGACTGTGAAAAGATATGTTCAATACGTTGTGATCAAGAACAGTTTATCGTGTCTATATCAATAAGAACGCGAGTGGCATCCCAAATGAGTTACAGTTTACTCGTAGCAGCAGTTCCTTGCGAAGTTAATTTCAGCTTCAAGAAAAAGAATCCACGACCTGCGTGCTGTTTTCTGCGCTGGGGCGTCATCATCATGGAGACAGCAGGTTAGTGAAGTGTACAAGAACTTATGTATTCCACACAGGGCAGTGGAAACAACTAGGCACCTCACGTGTACTGCATGCACAGTATAAATGTGGTCAGTGACACTTTATCTGCAGTAATGCAGAGGAGGTAAAGAAGGATGAAAGTATTAACACTATCTCACTTTTATGCCTTTTTCTTACCGTAGGCGTTGAGTTGGCGCTGTATGTCTTGTGTGATTGCAGTCATTGTGATGCCGTTCCCCCTGTCTTCAGAGAACCGAAATGTGGCCATAATTTTCAAACAAATTGAACATGGCGTTGTTCGAAAACAATATCTGATTCCGTTCCTGGCCCCAGCCGTTGTTCCATTCTCAGGTGCCATCTAGCATGTTTCTGAACATTTGTCAAAGGCAGACGGAGAAGTGGACGCGGGCACGTAACCCATGCCTTACTATACAGAGACGGACAGTCATCTCTGATAGTGTACCGTGTGTTATACTGTTCCACTATTGCACCACTGCCGAGGAGGTCGCAGATTTGTCCTGCAATGCCATTCGGATGAGCTGTCGATCTTCTCAGGGGTTGATCTGGGTGGCGGGGTGACCTGACTCATTTCTCGACGTGTTCTTTGGCCTTCCTTGAACCATTATGCACACACCCGCTGCAATGCTGAAACACTTCATCCCATACGAGCAGCAATTTCGGAGATGAATGCATCACATTCTCTCATGCCAAGAATTGGCTCTCTTCAAACTCTCTGATTTGACGGTGCAGTTCGCGCAAACGTGTGCGAGGCATTCTGCACATCTGCTTGAGTCACACTGGTCCATTACCTTCGGTTTACTGCGACAACGAGAGACACAGGAACATTTTACTGGTAAGTGGTGTTGCGCCGTGAGATCGATGTTGACCTTGAACCCGCAAGCCTTCATGATTTAAATGGAAATCATTTCTGAAGACATTATTAATGTGCATGTCCTATGAATATGAACGTCCTACCTCTAGTTGTTCAATGTGTTCTGTTTCTTCTGAACATTACAATGTGTGTCTTACAATTTCCACTATAATATAATGTAAATTGACATTATCGGTAGAACTGATAATCGTGTAAAACTCAGTGATAGCACTGTACCGAGGGGCTGGGAAGAGGTAGGAAGAAAAGGGCAGTGGCGGAAGGAGAAGATGGGGGAAAGTGTTGGTCCTACATAATGTAAATGTAATATGTATGCACTTATATATGAAATTATGTAAAATTTATTGTAATATGGTATGCCCAGATAATTCAATATATTATTGTGAAATCGGTGGAACAGAAAGTAAGTAGCACAGTTGAAGGAAGGCAGAAATAATATTGGCGTGAAATTGTCTTCCAGATTGCATGGATTGATTGTCAAATGTACGCAAACGTTTACTACAACGACACGGTTAGTGAAAAAGATGCACAGAACTGTATGATGCCAAGTAATAAAAGTTTGTTGTGATTCTGTTAACGATTTCTCAGTATAGACACACTGCTGTATGAACTAAAAATGGGCGAAGGAAGTTGTTCGCTAGATTCACTATTTAATGAATAACAGCAATCGTTATTTAATTACTAAGCAGTCCCCTTGTGAGGGCATAGTAATTCTAATTGCTTTCTGTTATGTTGCCGGCCAGTGTGGCCGAGCGGTTCTAGGCGCTTTAGTCTGGAACCGCGCGACCGCTACGGTCGCAGGTTCGAATCCTGCCTCGGCCATGGATGTGTGTGATGTCCTTAGGTTAGATAGGTTTAAGTAGTTCTAAGTTCTAGGGGACTGGTGACCTCGGATGTTAAGTCACATAGCGCTCAGAGCCATTTGAACCATTTTCTCTGTTATTTTCTGTGTAATAAACACTCGTGCTCGTCAATAATATGTCGTTACTAATCCCACCTGACAGTCATTTATTGCCTCGACTTTACTCGTACTTTTAAAAAAAGCTACCTGATTCAAGCTAATTTGTTAGCTAAGAGCAAGAACAATGATTCTATAGGTGTACTCTTGAAATCAAGAAAGGCGACGCGCCATTTTTCAGTCACCAGCGTGCCAGGCAGAGATATAAAAAGAGTAAACGTACCAGACTGGTCAGTGCGACGTAAAGGGACGTTGCGATCGATATATCTTTGGAACACAACACAACAAATAGTATGTGGTTGCGAGAGAACAAAACTGACGACCCATTGAGTTAACTGGCAAGGACGTTTAGATTTAATTTACACAAAATTAACAGATTAAGAGTGAGGTTATTCCTGGAGCTGTGTATAACTAGTCAAAGTTTCCACTTCGAAGGAGTCTCACAGCACTAGGTATTTTCAATGAGCATTTACCATAGTCAAGCAGTATTTATGTTAGCAGTATCCTAATAGTTTTGGCGAGAAGCCATGACAAAACATTTGAATAGAAGGTTAGTTATGTGGCATTCCCAGTAAACATTCATATTTGAAGAGCATTCAACTTTAGCTTATATAAGAAAAAAATTTAGGAAAGAACAGGACAACATTTTAAATAGTACCCAGTTTTTACATTTCATGAAGTGCACAGCTTGAAATGTTCTGGATCGTTGGAAGTCTTTTTACCAGACTGGCGGTTTATGAGCTGTAACAAAACATAATTGCAATTTTTACTTGATGGAATTTCCTCAAAAACAATTTATTCATCTTCGATAAGGGGCTGATATTGCAAGTAGTACTCTCAGACACAGAAGGACAATTATAGAACTAGATGAAATAAAATCGTCATAAGTTTTGAGCGGTTTCAGTAAGGACTTTCAAACTGCACGGTTGGCAGCGCGGTATGATGGGAACTAGTATAGTTTGGTTTAGCGACGAAACCCGCTTTCATTTGGATGGGTTGGCCAATAACCAAAATAGGCGCATTTGGGGACTGAGAATCCGCATTTGGCGATCGGGGAAACTCTTCATCCTCAACGGGTTCTGTGTGGTGTGCTATGCCCAGTCACGGGATAATCGGTGCGATATTTCTTGATAGCACAGTTACTACCGAACGGTACGTGGCGGTTTTGGAAGGTGATTTCATCTGCATTATCCAAAGTGATCCTCATTTCGACAAGATGTGGTTCGTGCAAGACGGAGGGAGCTGGACCCCATCGAAGCAGGAGTCTGTCTGATGTTCTGGAGGAGCGATTTGGGGACCGAATTCTGGCTCTGGGGTACCCAGAGGCCACTGGCATGGGCCTCGATTGACCGCCATATTCTTCGTATCTGAATTCATCGACTCCTTTTCGTGGGGCTATATTAAAGACAAGGAGTACAGCAGTAACGTCAAAACCATTGCTGATCTAAAAACAGCCATTCAGGAGGTCATCGACAGCATCGATTTTCCGACACTTCAGCGGGTCATACAGAAAATCGCTATTCGTCTGCTCTACATCGTCGCCAATAATGGCAGGCACATCGAACATGTCATAACCTAAATCTGAATATCTGTAGTGACGTTTAGAAGTTGAATCAAGTGTGTACACGCCGTTTTTTTCATATAATTCAATAAAAATCACCCTGTAAGTGCGAGTTGCATCTGTCGTATAACACTCCCCTGGGGCACACCAGATCTCATACAAATGTTTGTAGACGACTCTCAGACCAGGATAACATACTGACTACCGTCTGAAGGGAAATTTTCGATATATTACAGTGTAGATGCCGATGTCTTGCAGAATAGGTTTAAATGATGGTGAAACCATGCAAGAGCTATATTCTGTCTGGTTCCGTCACATCCACCGATTCTGCCTCACTGGTTTCCATACTAGAGCAACGATGTCTTCAGTGACCGACGAATAAGAGCGAACTGGGAGGAGCGAATCTTCAGCGTTACTCTCTAAATTACATGAATATGTTACAACTGCGTCCCCAGTTTTCCTTATTGAGAACACCTCTTAAAAGCATTGATACGAATCAGCACTATAGACGAAAAGTACGCCACAGAACAGCTTACCACTGCTACATCACCTGAACCTAACTGATGAGCATCTACGACAAAAATGGGAGTACTGTACCTTATACTTGCTGTGCGTGCGTGTATCAGCACGTGCGTGCGTGCGTCTGTGTGTGCGTCAAAAAATACACAGATTCACGTTTGGTTTGTATGTGTGAACCATGTAAACTGTCCTAACAGCCCGTAACTTTATTTGCAAAGCTTGTTTTCTTTCCTGTAACTGGTGTTGTTCTGCTTGTTCGACTTAGAAGTATTTGCCAAACACGAAGTGTGTCCCTAAACTCAGTGAAGGAGCATTAGCGGTGTTCTTGTATTTTCCCACCTTACTCCCGTTGCAGTATTCTAGTGAATGCTTACAAAATGAAAGACATAAGGTTGCTGAAGTCGGCTAGCGTGATAGCACCGGGGGAACAGAAGGGGTTAACATCTCCACTGGAATGATCCATAAACAGCGACAATGTTTCATTTCTTCTACTCAAAAAGTTAAGATTGTGCTTTGTTAAACAACTTCAACTGCTTTCGATAGTTTATGACTCTTTCAAAACAGCCCCCACCGTTATTCATAGAATCTTCTTCCTCGAACTGAGGCCTATATTTGATGATAGTACATTTCCTTTAGCGTGGAAAGTTCTTGTTGCTTTGTCCGTCAAGCATTTTACCACAAAGCTAGCGTTTTTTTTTTCACTTTTAGATCTTATGTTTACCACCATAGGGGGCCGGAGAAGTAACCACTATGGTTGTCTGGACAGTGTGGTGTGGAGTGAGGAGCCAAGGATCTGTCAGATACCCGAAGGGCTAGTAATATACTGTTAAAAGAATACGCATTTATTGTTCCTAGATACACAGTTGTGTTCTTTAAGGTGGCCTATAGCCAGGCGACCAGGTGAAGTTCACAAAAGATTAGTATGTGCTGACACTTTCGTACCTCATAGGCAGAGCCACTCGGTGATGGGGCTACATACAAATTGGGCAGCTTTGACGCAGGAGTCTGCTGGCCGGACACACTGCGACGGTGCCTCTATGGTCCTGGTGATCATCAGCCTCTCACAGACGTCATAGAAGCGTCCCAAAAAATGCATCCAACAGCTCTGCTTGGGGTGGCCGTAGTCATGAAGAGTTATGTCACGGCCTCTCAACTAAGAATGGCCAGCGACGCCAATGTCTACTAATGGATGCAGGTCGGGTCGGGGCTGCACCTACTCTGCTCCCCCAGGATGATAGTAGTTTATTAGCTCATCAGGTACTATCACCTAGGATTTCAGGGGGCCTGGCAGTATAAGGTACCTAAGTCCTCTCATCAGCAAGGGTGAAGCTGAGGCGACATAAGCCCACAGCAGATCAGTCATTCTGGCCAGGATGGTAGTTGTAGTGCAAGTAAGTCATACAGGTGGACTTTGAATCACAGGGCCATCTCAAGACTGGTCAGTTGCAAACTGAGAATTGAGCTTCAGAAGACAGTATTTGTACCAGCCAGTATGCGCCAATGACGTCATAAATTGGCCAGAATGATAGAATGTGCCCTAGTTTTCTGAACCCGTGAGCACTCTGCTCCACATTCTAGTATCACAACTCTTCGCTCAAGGCTTTCTGTATGATTATTTCTGAAGCGTCTGTGCGCTGTAAAGCCACTCTTGTGCATGACTTACGTGTTGTCACTCCACTGTGTAAGTTTAACAGAATGACATTATGCTCTCATCTTCGTCAGGTCATTTTGCTACATCGGCATCTTGGCCATCCAGCTCAAATGTACCAATGCTATATACAGTATTGACGGTTCTCCCTTGTTGGCATTCCAGTCTAGATATTTCTCACTAGCTGCTTTGCCTTCAGCTCTGACGGTAGTGCCAGCCAGAGAAAAATGAAAAAAACTTTCACTCTAAACGGAATATCATTCTGGGGCACAATACTCCCCCTCCCTTCAGAAAACTCGCCTCATATTTTTACTCTGAATGCACCTTGAAATCTTCCTGCTCCCATGAAGCACAACCATAAGGATCGTTTGTTAACTCTTAATCTTATAACACTATGTTTCACTTTAAGGCAATTTAACTTTCCCCCTTAAATCTATAAATTGTCTAGAATTCTTTTCTTATAATCTAGTATGATCTTTCATAAATTCACAATTTCGT
Source organism: Schistocerca gregaria (assembly GCF_023897955.1). NCBI lineage: Eukaryota > Metazoa > Arthropoda > Insecta > Orthoptera > Acrididae > Schistocerca > Schistocerca gregaria. The sequence goes on along the minus strand of NC_064922.1, from coordinate 795,418,786 downwards.
CTACTAGTTTAACATGTAATTTACTATCTTAAGTCTCGCTTATTAACTCTTAGTTCTATTGTTAAACCAATCAAGTGCTTTGAGGTGAACAGGTAACTAAGAGTGGTGCACAGCTCTTCGTTTAAAGCAGAATCATTGCAACACTGGACGTCGTAACACTTAGGTAGTAGTGTGATGATGCCTGTCGCTATGTTGTCGCAGATGTTGAAGTACTTTCTCCACAATGTTGTCCTTTTTGTAAAGCTACAGATTTGTCCAGTGAATGTAGGAGGTTCGAGTGTTGGGTATTGCTAAGGAAAGATAAATTTCTGGTTTGCAGCATCTCTGATGGCTTTTTTGGTCAATGCAACATAAGTTGTGTCCACTTGAGCATAGCTATACCGGTGACCACAGTTTGGAGATGAAACTTCGTGCCCACTATGTCACAAGTCATACCATATGCACTGACTAGCCACAATATTATAACAGCCGACCTACTATCGATGTAAACCCCTCCAGGCGATATCCGCGTCGTCTGGAGAGGAATGGTTGCTAGTTAGACACAAGCATGGTGCACGTATAGTGAGCGTGCTGTTTGTTGTGAGCAGATTGGGGAAGGCGCGAGATCTATCTGAGTCTCACCGAGGGCAGACTGAGATGTCCTGGAGACATGGAACAAGCATTTCTGAAACTGCACAACTTGTCGGGTGTTCGAGAAAAGATGTGGTGAGTGTCTTCAACACGTTGAGAAACCAAGGTGAAACCATATCCAGATGTCATCGGGTTGGGCGGCCACCCCTCAATACAGATGTCAGGTGTTGTAGGCTGGACACATTGGTAAAACAGGACAGGTAGCTAAGTGTGTCAGAACTAAATCAGACTTTAATGCTGGCCAGAGTATAACTGTGTCTGAACATACAGTACACCGAACATTTCTAGTGATGCGCCTCTGCAGTCGACAATACATGCATGTGCCAATGTTACCGCGACTTCAGAAACTACGACTGAAGTGGGTATTTGGCCATCGGCACTGGACGCTGGTGAAGTGGCAGAACATTCCCTGGTCTGAGAATCCTGATATCTTCTTCATCCTGCTGATGGTAGGGGGTGAATATGTAGTCTTCCAGGGGAAAAGCTCCTTGACACCTGTACTGTGAGATGGAGGCAAGGTGGAGGCAGCTCCATTATGGTCTGGGGAACATTCCTGTGGGCATCCATGGGTCCAGTGGAGCTCGTGCGAGGCACCATGACGGCCAAGGAGTATTGTGCACTGCCTGCAGATGTACACCACTTCATGACGATCATGTTCGATATCAGTGGCATTTTTCAACAAGATAATGTGCCATGTAACAAGGTCAGGAGTGTGATGGAGTGGTTCATAGAACACAGTGGCGAGTTCCAATTGATGTGCTGGCCCCCAACTCGCCAGATCTGAACCCACTTGAACACATCTGGGTTGTGATTGAATGTGGAATCGGAGCTCATCACCCCCTTCCCCGATATTTACAGGAACTAGATGACTTGTGCGTGCAGATGTGGCACCAACTCCCTCCAGTGACCTACCAAGGCCTCATTTGCTTCCATGTCACAGTGCATCGCCACTGTTATCCATGCCAAAAGTGGATATACGGGATCTTACGTAAGTGGTCCTAATGTTCTGGCTGATCAGTGTATTAGTATTTCACTGTCCCGCAATTCCATTCTTGTCAGCTCTTTAGATTCCCTTCTACATAGTAATTTATTATCACAACTTCAGACGAAAAAACTGGATAGACCCAGTGTGTTCCCACTCTCTAAAAATCAGATGTGGGGGGAACACTTTTCCTCCACATTCAGTTGCTTCTACTTCTCCTAAGAACAATTGCACCTCGCATGCCTTTGCGAGAGCCTGAAACATCCTAGTGCTTTCCCTCTGACATCCCTGTACGTCTTCCAAAGACATCAGCATGTATGCTTTCCCTTGCTTTGAAATTGCAAACATCTTCCAGGTTAGCAGCTGTACCAATTTTCCTATAGTTTTCCACTTCACTCGATAGAAGTGTACAGTAAAACAATTATGTCTTGCGTTCATACCTCTTATTGGGAATCAGATTAACACATGTAACCTATTTCGATCAGTACTCATTTCAATAGCTAACATGTTGTAAACAAGAGCCAAACTTCCCTCAACTGGTTCCACTGTTTGTTATTACCGTAAATTCTCTCTGTCCTCTGTGTAGTCTGGCTAGGAATTGCTGTGAAGACAACAACAGAGAATTCAATTGCCTGTGTACACCATGATACTGTTTCTTGTAAGTTACACACTTCCTTCTTTGCATCACCAGACTGCCAATATTCTTAACAACCTAGCTACAGCAATTCTCCTATCTGGTGCATTCATTCGATTTTGTACCCTTTCTCACTCGTTGTTCTTAATTTGCATGGTGTACCGCGTGTTTTTTACTAACTCTTCTGTTAAGCGGAGCCGGAGGTGCCTATGTTGCCCATGTTAAAATCACTAAGTTTTAGGAAGGTTTATGAATAACCTACAAAATAGAAAAATTTTGAATGTTTTCAACATATAAAGTGGTTTCGTGCTGCAATTATGATGGAGGGATATTGGAGTATCTTTTCTAGTTTCCTTTCAATAATTTTTTTATTAATGTCCCCATTCTTTTACAAAAAATTGGTTTATTTAATCAAATTGTAATGAAATTACTGAGCATATTGCCAAATGGTATTGCCAAATGGCTGTGTTACAACGTAAGTCTGACCACTAAGAGTGCTGTAAAAAACTTTCCTAGTTTGAGTGAATTTTTAGAAAATGTTCCTTACATTCAAAAAATTCTAATTTACGGGAAATGGCTCTCTCAAAGTTTATCAATGTATTCTTGCACTATAGGATGAATTATCAGAGTCTTTCTTTTCATCCTCTAAAAGCTTTCTTTATAGTCTTCTTTTCAGGCCTTTTGTTCCACGACAATTCACATCCTTTTCTCATCTTTCTGCTCCTCTTATCCTCTCTCTGTCAATATTTCTTAGTGCTCATACGGTGTTCACCCCAGCTGGAAATTCTAATACCTTCAATACCTCACACTGTTCTCTTGGTTGTAGGTTGACATTGCATCATAAACGGCAAAACTCAGTATTTTTATGCTTTCAAACATCCTTTTAGGAATCACTGTCCCAATTAAATTGTTAATTCCCTCACTAGCACTCAGCGTTTTTCCATGTAGACATTTGTGTAACAATTCTGGCTGTGCTAACTCATGAAAAATTAGTTTTATTCCGATTATCACATCTACTGGCAAACCATGCTTGCCATCATAGTCCTTTTTGGCATTATATTTGCACCAGAAATCTTTTGTGCAATGCCCACACTGCTTTTCGCTAGTCACTAGTATTTTGCTTATTGCATACCCATAGTATCTCAGTAGACGTTCAGTCACCTCATCAGTAAGCCTGCCTCTCTCTCCTGTTGACTTTCCATCACTGAGCTTACTTGAACCCAAAGTTTGTTTGAGCCTTCGAAGCCATGCACCCATACGCTTTTGCACATGCATTCCAACTTCTCAACTACAAAGTCATTTCCTTATGGTTACTTTTCCTCTATAGTCTCGGAACCTTTGGAGTCACCATCCCCAAGGTAGTATTTGTATGTAACATTGTATATGGGAATTGAGCATTCAAAAATTTGTTTCATTCCTTCCACTTCCATTCCTCCACTTGATTCAATAAAATTTGTCTCACGGGTACCGCTGTGCTCTCCTATGATTTTATTTTTGCACCTACAATGTTTTGACAATACTGCAACATCTATCACTTTTGCACTATCGCCACAAGTTGCAGTTGCGACCCCATTCAGGGATTTTAACCCCTCTTTTGCCAGAAACCATCTAATGCCACTACCAAGTCGCTAGAACCACTGTTTATTTCTATAAATTCCTCCACTGCTTCCTTCACGTTTTTCAAAGCCACATCTTCAACAGAAGATCCTACCAGTTCACAGTAGTACCCACATTTGCTTGGAGGTGATGGCAAGTCCATAATACCACAAAACAGTTTACCAGCAGCATACCCTCTTCTGATGAATCTAAGATCATACACAAGTCGACCATTCACATAATACAGCTAGATCGCCCATTTTCACCACAGAATTGTAGAAAGTCATTTCATACTTGCAAAATGTACAGATTATCCTAATCTCACAAGCTAAACCAAAGGACTTAGGTATCTTTAGTCCCACTCCTACACTTGAGCAAATTTTGCACAGAACACTTTGTTTCAGCACAGAAGATAACAGTCCAGCATTCAGTACTTCCTTAATATTATCACTGTCACCCATATATTCACAAAATCTGTCACTTCCACCAGTCAACTTCTTGCTAGATGTCTCAGTGCTATGGTCAGGCATTTGTTGCTTAGCAGAAGAACGCGTTGTTTCCATAATTACAGTATTACAACTTAGTATTAGTGTTAATTTTCTTTTCCCTATGTTCTTCCTCTTCTTACATACACGATTACTAAAACGTAGCTTCGTAAACAGAAGAACGCTTTACACAAGAAGTGTAATATTACTAACAACAAGCGCAACACTGAAGTAATTCGAAACAATCAATAACAAAGAGACGATGTTCGGCTCTCTTATTACTTCATTTGTCACAGAAAACAATGTAGCCAACTCTTGCACACTCGCTGTATGAATAGCATAAGGAAATATTCAACTTCAGAAGGGAAAATGCCAAGTAGTTGACCAAGAAGTCACGAAAGGGTCTTAGATGCATTCAGCAGCCCCACCCATTTCCTCTGCTGGCGTGGTGGGAAATGTTAATAACGCCACTTCGAGGGCGAGTAGAGCAATAATTCTAAGTTTGCATTACAGAGGAATGTTTCAATTAATTTTTGATATAAAAAAATTGTAATTTTTTTGATTTGGCCGTCTCCGGCTCTCCCTAATTCCTATACTACATTGGTGTTATTCAGCATATTTTACTTCTGTTTATACAACTGGGTATTATGTCATTCTACAGTGGCTTGAGTTGCATCCTCTACTACTTGTATCTGTCCTACTGTGTTATTCAGAATCCGAATTTCCCCATTGTCTGCATTCCGAACACTGTTTTATAACTCATGGCCAGAATATAATCATCTCCTCTTTCTATGCGCTAGTGCTCGTGTTACCAGATCCATCACTTGCTTTAGCTGTTCCCTTAGCTTTTCATACAAGAGTCGCAATCCTTAATGATCCCCTTGCATGTCTGTCCTTATTTCTGCACTTGCTTATGCAGCTCCAAAAATATTTCCTGCAATCTATGTATCTCATTCATCAATTTCTATCCACCAAAGGTCAGTCCAAGTGTCCACCCAGTAAGACGTCTGGTTGCCTGGAGAACGGTACTCCAGATGTGAGAGGCTAGTTTTGCAATACATTCGCTACTCGTTTTCTGATGAGATGTTGGATTATGACATTCCCCATACTGGTACGTCACCTGAGACAAAGGAACCTGCCACCTTCCTGTGAAAGACTCTCTACACGATTCAATAACACAATCGTAACAAACAATAAAACTACCTTCTGTCCAACTTACCTCTTAAGTTTACCTACAGAGAATAGAGAGCAAAACAAATCCCCAAGATACATGATACATAATACAACAATAAACTAATAATAACCCTTAATAGTCTAAACAAATACAATCAGTGCATATAATAACTTTCATAAAAAGTGTAAAACTTCGGCCACATTCCTACTTATTGATGTGGTCTCAATCAAAAAGGCAAGTGTTGTGCACCTTGATTGCTACTGGCTGGTCTTTTTGTACTCTCTTACATGAAACATTCCGTACTGCACACTATAACTTGTGGTAAACCATCAACAGCTCCTCTGAATGGCTTATCACACCCCACATGAATAATATAAGTTCTCATTGACATTTGTATCTTAACGTTGAGAGGTGATATTGTTCCACAACTTGGTATGGTCCCTGCTATTGGGTTAGACATTCCTTCATTTCACCTAGTTGTGTACAGATTTCTTACCAAAACCCATTGGCCAAACATATATTGTGGTGATTCTCCCACATATTGCCCAACTCATCCTTGACGTTCTAAAGCTTTGTTTTGTTCGTTTTACTTTCTACCAAAGGTTTCGCAACCTTTTCGCAAATTTTTTTTTAACCACTTCTCCGTAGGTTCCACGCCTCGGTATTATAACTTTAAAGGCAAAGATATTTTTCTGCCATATGCTACCTCATATGGTGAAAAAACAATACTTTTATGCACCATAGAACTGGTAATATACCAAAGGTAACAAAAGTAGACATCACAGTTGTCATGATTACTTAATATCTTAGAAACTGTGTGACATATCACCTCTATTCACCCATTTGCTGGAGGGTGGCAATGATTTGTTAGTAGTTTACAAATGTAAAGCAGTTGACACAACTATTTCATCAAACGACATGAAATTAGTGCCCTGATCCATGATTATAGTTATGGAATGCCAAATCTGAGCAGTCAATTATTCAGTACTGTTTGTGCTACCACACTTGCTTGCTGGTCAGGAATTGCGAATCATTGCTGCAAACCATGTAAATGATCTATTACAGTCAATATGTAAGCATTATCTGCCAGTGTTTGATTAAATAGGCTGGAAAATATCCAGTCCTTCCATTTCAAATGGTTTAGAAGCTTCTGGAATTTGTCAGTTACCGAGGTTAGCTCATTGTGCCCAAGTTACCCAGTTCCAAATGTTTGATCGATATTTATTTCTTAGCACTCCACAAAAACTTTTCAGCTACCCTACCAACATGTGCCCATTTAGTTGTTTCAAAACTTCATCCCTGAATGCCACCTGTACCACCACACTTGGTCTACACTTTGTCATTCTGCACGATAAGCCATCACGTATCACTAACTGTAGCTGTTACCTGACTACCTGACATGTAGGGTCAGATGCCTGTGCTCTCTGCCATTCAGCAACGTTTTTGCCCAGAGCTTGTAAACTCAGTTGTCCTGCTAAAATTATCAGTATTACTATGATCCTTACCTGGTTTTTGCACTTCCTCATAATTCAGTTAACTTAGTGCCCACCATGTTAATCTGCTGGACTGCCTTTCAATGCCAACAACCACTTCAATGTGGCACGATCTATCTCTAAACTTTTGTCTATGCAAATAACAACAGAAATAAGAAATGCTGTAGATAACTGCTAACATTTCCTTCTCCACAGGAGAATAATTCTACTCCAGTTTATTCAGTTTTCTGGATGCATATACCACTTGGTGTTCCGTAGTATCTATATCCGGGCCACCACACTGCTCAAATCACAGAACAAAATTAATTTCTCTTCAGAGTTGGGAAAAACAAGCACTCAGCCTGATGTCATTGCCTCTTTCAATGTTTCTGACAATCAGTAGACCACTCGAGTTTTGCTCATTTCTTGAACAAACAGTCCCAAGCCTCGGCAATTTCTGTTAAATTTTTAACAGATTTCCTATAATAATTACAAAGTCCATCTTTTTTTCTGCACTGTCAAGGAATTATGAACCCCAGGAACTGACAATAGATCAGCTTTTTCACCTTGCTGACTGCTGTCATCATAACAGGCACTTTGGGTATCATGGGTCACTGTAAATATTTTCGAACAATTGTTTGAGGAGTGGCTACCACCAACTGGAAGTAGTGCCAGAAGGCTGGCCGAAAACCACTTCTACATGTTTCCTGAAAAATATCGTTTATCAAAAATGTGTGTTAGATGTTCTACTCACAGCCTCTTGAACATCTCCAATCGTTCTAATGTCCTACAAAAGTCTGTCATCCAGATACACCACGCATCATTTTGGATTTAACCCACTAAGTATTACAGTCAACAATCTCTGAAAAGTGAAAAGTGCATTTTTGTAGTCAGAATGGGATTTGATGGTACTGGTAGTGGTTCCATGACATGGTAAAGGTTTTTGGTCGGCCCTCTGGCACTACTTCCAGTTGGTGATAGCCACTCCTCAAATCCATTGTTGAAAAATATTTACAATGACCCATGATACATGATGTCCAGAGTGCCTGTTATGTTTGGTGTTTTATACACTCCTGGAAATTGAAATAAGAACACCGTGAATTCATTGTCCCAGGAAGGGGAAACTTTATTGACACATTCCTGGGGTCAGATACATCACATGATCACACTGACAGAACCACAGGCACATAGACACAGGCAACAGAGCATGCACAATGTCGACACTAGTACAGCGTATATCCACCTTTCGCAGCAATGCAGGCTGCTATTCTCCCATGGAGACGATCGTAGAGATGCTGGATGTAGTCCTGTGGAACGGCTTGCCATGCCATTTCCACCTGGCGCCTCAGTTGGACCAGCGTTCGTGCTGGACGTGCACACCGCGTGAGACGACGTTTCATCCAGTCCCAAACATGCTCAATGGGGGACAGATCCGGAGATCTTGCTGGCCAGGGTAGTTGATTTACACCTTCTAGAGCACGTTGGGTGGCACGGGATACATGCGGACGTGCATTGTCCTGTTGGAACAGCAAGTTCCCTTTCCGGTCTAGGAATGGTAGAACGATGGGTTCGATGACGGTTTGGATGTACCATGCACTATTCAGTGTCCCCTCGACGATCACCAGAGGTGTACGGCCAGTGTAGGAGATCGCTCCCCACACCATGATGCCGGGTGTTGGCCCTGTGTGCCTCGGTCGTATGCAGTCCTGATTGTGGCGCTCACCTGCACGGCGCCAAACACGCATACGACCATCATTGGCACCAAGGCAGAAGCGACTCTCATCGCTGAAGACGACACGTCTCCATTCGTCCCTCCATTCACGCCTGTCGCGACACCACTGGAGGGGGGCTGCAGGATGTTGGGGCGAGAGCGGAAGACGGCCTAACGGTGTGCGGGACCGTAGCCCAGCTTCATGAAGACGGTTGCCAATGGTCCTCGCCGATACCCCAGGAGCAACAGTGTCCCTAATTTGCTGGGAAGTGGCGGTGCGGTCCCCTACAGCACTGCGTAGGATCCTACGGTCTTGGCGTGCATCCGTGCGTCGCTGCGGTCCGGTACCAGGTCGACGGGCACGTGCACCTCCGCCGACCACTGGCGACAACATCGATGTACTAAGGAGACCGTACGCCCCACGTGTTGAGCAATTCGGCGGTACGTCCACCCGGCCTCCCGCATGCCCACTATACGCCCTCGCTCAAAGTCCGTCAACTGCACATACGGTTCACGTCCACGCTGTCGCGGCATACTACCAGTGTTAAAGACTGCGATGGAGCTCCGTATGCCACGGCAAACTGGCTGACACTGACGGCGGCGGTGCACAAATGCTGCGCAGCTAGCGCCATTCGACGGCCAACACCGCGGTTCCTGGTGTGTCCGCTGTGCCGTGCGTGTGATCATTGCTTGTACAGCCCTCTCGCAGTGTCCGAAGCCAGTATGGTGGGTCTGACACACCGGTGTCAATGTGTTCTTTTTTCCATTTCCAGGAGTGTATACACCAGTGATAGTTCTTGCGTTAAGGTACTGAGAGTCAGAGTAAATTTTGTAGTTCATACTGCGATATGAGGTATTTTTAGGGACAAGTACCATGGCTGCACGCCATGAACTGTCATTATTTTCAATAGTCCAGCCAGCTGCTGATCAATAGACTTTTCCACCAATGGTTGCAGACATCTTGGGATCCTGTAAAGTTTCCTATACACCAGAGCATTGTAGCTTGCTGGTATTTCATGCTGCATGACTGGTGTTTCTGGTAATGTACCATCAGAATGAAATAAATCCGTAAACTGCAGTAACAATGGGATTTTGTTTCTACACATCTGTAATGTAAAATCTCAACCTGTGAAATTTTTATTTTATATGAGGCTCTCACTGTAGCAGAAACTGCTGTCATAAATGTTTCGGTAAAGAAGGTAAGTGACCTTGATGTAATGCGCTGTGGGTGCCCAGCTGCGAGACAGTCGCCTGAAAAAAGCCATTAGCGTGTGCGTTTCAGACGCACAAAGAATAAAAACAGGCAATTAACCTCGCTATTGACATTTCTTTGTAGAAAGCATCGCAAATACGACACTCCCATACTTGAAAATATATGATTACAGTTTGGAGCTCGTACTTTGTGATATTTACTGAAATGCCTAATAAAATGATGAGAAATATGTTACATATATACACCTGATTATGACTGTCTAGTTGAGAGATTATTTTCTTCCTTTAGGAGATGCCATATGGCTAGTGAATGACGTTTCATGCCTTGCTTTATGTATACATTTGCCTATTTTTTTTAATATTAGTTTCTAGCTGTGCTGCAGCATTGGTAACTTGTTTGGTAGAGTAAGTTATTATGATGCAACACTCTAGTGTTAAGATGTGATACAGGTATTAGACATTTCCTACCTTTACTGTAATATTTTTTCTGCTTGAGCTTTGTCATGTTTAGGTATAAGTCATTGCATTTGCTGCTGCTGCTTGTCAGGCATTGTACTACTGAATTATATTAAGCCAATTTTACTACTGATTTATTTTTCTTGTTGTTGCATATTTGGCTCATATTAGTTGTAATGTTGCATTTGCTTTGCTAATTTAGATATACTGCTGCTCACTTTGCCAATTTGCATTTTTTGTCATTGCTGTTTGTGTTAATTGTTTTGTGCTGCTGCATTGCCTCCTTCTCTGGTATGTATATCTGAGCTCAGTAGATTTAAGTTAACTTAAGAGGCGATAGGCTGTATGAGAGAATGAGTTGTGATGAATTGGAAGAAATGCATTGACAAGGTATAAGAAAAAGGTTTGGCCAAAAAAGTAGTGTACAATGAAGAATAATTATTTTGAAAGAGGATATTGAAAGACGTGCACTTCATTCACCAATCAGTGCTCGCATTTCATATTTCTAATCCACGCATTCTGGTATTCGGTAAACTAAAAATTCAGGTAATATTAATCATTTCTATGGGTTGCCTGATTTATTTGACGATTTTTACAGTTTGTCTCACACTGATCTGTGAGAGGAGCTTGGCGCCAGGAATTTTCTTTATTTATGGGCGACGGCAGCAGTCTTCCTAGCAGCCGTGATGGCTCCCCGTTTCCTATCCTTTTTCCGATCGCCGGGGTAGCACGTGGTGGCGTTTGAAAGTTCAGTAGTGGCCAAAGTTTCTCCTGCTCGCAGTTCCCCAACCTGCCATACCAACCTTGTAGCTATTATTTCTTCTCAACTTTAACGTCGCGACGTCGCCTCCCTGTGAAATTCCGGTCCTATGATTGGCCAGTTCAGGTGCGCGCCCTCCGCGGATGGATAGTGGACAAGGGGGCAGTAGGCAGTTCTAGTGTGACCGTGCCTAAGCCCGGAGGTGCTGCTTCCAGGAGATGAAGTTCGGTAAGCATGAGCGCCGACGTGCACTGTAGATTCGCGCCGTGCGGCCCAGAGGGAACATTATAGGTCGTTGTACTGATGTGCGCTCCTTGAATTACGGTTTATGCAATGTTTTCCGTGTTATCAGACTGTAGGATTTTCCTTATACAGTAAGGCATAATGTGCGAGACGTGAAGATTAGTCACAGAAGCTTGCAGTACGGCACTAAAGAGCATGCATTCATGCTCACTTTTCCACTTCGTCCGACAGTAGCTCTTTCAGTTCTCCTGTGTAAAATTCGACTCAGAACTTTGGTCTTCCTAGCTTGAAAACTTGTGCCCTTTGTCCTACGCTATGTGGTGAGTATCTGGTGCCCCTTCATGTTTCGTTAACGTAGTCGGACCGCGAGCCAAAGTTATATGAATAGTTTCGCGTCTTGCTGGTTGTATTCCTTTAGTACAGGAGGCTACCTAGCGATTCACTCACAATAGCATCTTTCTTAATCTTTGGTTGATTCATGGTGGTGGTGGTCGTTGCATGCCTGCAACCCCTTCCTTTAGTAAATTGGACCCTTTGTCATAGTACAGCGATCGTCCCTAAAATTCCTTGTCTCCTGCTATCGTGGCTTATTATAAACGAGCGTTGGAGCAATCTGCCGAACTCAATTCTTTCTTCCCGCACCCCAATTTGATTGTATAATTGTTCAGTATTCAACTGTTAAATAAATGAGTCCTTTAATCTGTACATTCTCCCTTTCATTGCGTGAAATCATCCTTAGTGTCACAGTAGAATAATGAAGAACTATAACGGTTGCTACAAGGTCGTGCAGGTCTCGCGCCATTAATGATAGGATCAAGATTCAATATCGCGCGCCTGGCACGACGCATGGCACCGATAGTAGTAATAATAATTTTCAATTATTCCCCATTGATAAACTGGGAAGTGTTCACGGCTCAGTGTGAGTACGTGAGCACTAAATCCACTCGATGTGGTGGAAGTAGTGGCCTCTGTTTTACCTTGCTGATTAAAAAAAAATCAAAAATTACAGCTCCTACACAGAGGGATAGTAACCTGCAAAATAAAACGAGCCACCGCTTTTAATATGAACAAAACAATTAGGGTTTAGGGACAACAGGTTTAGGTAGAATTCTCTAAGAAACAAATGATGAGGTAAGATAATGGAAAATAAATAATGAGGTAAGACATATGTGAACATATAAATAGAGAAAGCATGCCTGGATAGGATTTTTTTGTGGGGACAAATGTTGAAAAAAGAGGAAAGATCTATGGGATGCAGTTTTGGGTTGGACTGCAGCACCAAATGTTACACTAAATACAAACCCTGTCCTTTCCTTTTGTGTTATTCCAGTATGTGTTTGTGTACCCTTATGTATTTGTGTTCTTCCTGTCTTTATGTGTTTATCTGATAAGAGTTATGTTGTAGAATTTTTCTAATACTAAGCTACGTTCACTATGATGAGGAATACTGTTATCCTCAAATACTTCGGAAAAATGTTTCGATATTATTTACTCTGTTATATTTTCCTTTAATGATCATATGTCAAATTAATGTTTGAATATCCTCATTTATTTACTTATGTCATATTTCCTGTAACACCAATGTATATGGATATTTCTATTCTTTGGTAAAGTCTATATTACTACAAATGTTACCTGTATTATTATGTTCTTTATTGGTGTATTTTATACCTTTGTAACCGTATTCTTATGTTGTAGATTTATACTTTTATAGACACCAGATCTTCAATTTAAGTTTTGTTTCACTGCACACGTTTCTGTTTGGTCATAATAATAAGTCTTGGGCATTGTCATTTTTTGTACAATTATATCAATATCATTTCGTTCCAAGAATGAATATATGCATCAAGTAGTACATTGTAAATCATTCCATGCAATAATGTTATAAACACATTAGCACATTATATAGCACTCCATACATATAATGATTATACACATCAATTAGCCAATTACAACAATACCACCACTAATATACTGCAGTATCTAAAAGAATAAACTAACAGAACTGTAGCTCACAATTCTTTTAATGAGTATAAACATCTTTCTATTAACAAATTTTTCAACTTGCCCTTAAAAAGATTGCCTCAGAGTTGCTTTATAATATGCACAATATGTGAGAAGTTAAAAACAAAAGGGAGTGTTAGAGCTTGCACATGAGTTGATAATTCCATAAGGGACTGGTTAACAGCACTGCTTTTTCTAAGGACATTTCAAAAAGTTTGTGAGTGCACAAGTGGTGGTTTATGGAGTTGCTGTATTATCCGCAAGACTCTTCAATGGTGATTGTGCAGCTGCACAGTCGTAACAGATGGCTGCTGGCCATATCTACAAGGACTACTGTGGGCTTGCACCTTTGGTGACCCACCAATACCATTATCTCTACAAGGACTTCGGTGGGTCTTCACCGTTGGTGGCCCACCAATACTACAATCTCTACCAGGACTACAGTGGGTCTGCTCTCTGATGACCTACCTACCAATAGTCTTTAAAACTTTGACTGGCTGCTGTGGGTTTGCTCTGTTGTGGCCCATTACCTGTCTACAGGTCAAGAGTCAGCACCGTCTTTCCATTGGAAGGATGACAATACTTGTTCAAGGTTGCATGGAAATCCAGTACTTGTATGTGAATTTTCTTTTACTGCTCAGACTTTTTACTACTGTGATGAATGATCAGGACTGTATTTATGGACTGTGAGGTCAATTCTTGCTTTTGATCAACAGTGTATCAATAAGTGTGTGCATTTGATATATTTGTTAGCGTTAATATAAAAAAATTAGCAATTATGTAGTGGCCATTGCCTAAAACAATTTGTAAAATTTTTGTGGGGAGAAAGGGGGCTATGTAAGTGGGCTGTTTAGGTTTTTATGTTGGTAACGCCACTTAGTGCTCTGTATGAAAACCACTGTGTGCAGTCTGTGGCTGGTTGGACTCATTGTTGGAATATTCGCTTGTGTAGTGTTGGTCAGTTGGATGTGAACAGTGCGTAGCGTTGGGCAGTTGGAGGTGACCCGCCAGCAGTGGTGGATGTGGAGAGAGAGATGCCAGAGTTTTGAGAGGTCACTACAAGCCCACGATCTGGACGTGTGTCTGCCAGAAAAACGAAATTTGCAAAGATGGTTGTCATGAATTGATTGAGAAATATGATGACTTTTGAAGATTATTAAGGTAAATACATTGTTTGTTCCCTATCAAAATCTTGCATTTGCTAACTATGCCTGTCAGTAGTTAGTGCCTTCAGTAGTTAAAATCTTTTATTTAGCTGGCAGTATTGGCGCTCGCTGTATTGCAGTGGTTCGAATAACGAAGATTTTTGTGAGGTAAGTGATTGATTAAAGGTATATGTTATTGTTAGTCAGGGCCATTCTTTTGTAGGGATTATTGAAAGTCAGACTGCATTGCGCTAAAAAATATTGTTTGTCAGTTTAGTGATGATCAGTTTAAGTAAAGACAGAACTGTCTGAGTACATTCAGTTTTACTCAGCTGCCTTTGTATCAAGTAACGTAGATGTTTACTAGCACAGCCATTCATAATTTTTCTAAGGGAACGTTACAAGAGGAGAAGACACTACAGTTATGCTCTCCCCAAGTAGCAAAGTTAGTTTCCTCCAATTACGTGGCAGTCTTAATGGCAGCGGAAAATTGGCTTAGATTTGCATTCTTCACATGTCAGCAGCAGAGACGACAGCAAATTCTATAACTTTGTTATGGATATTTAGACAATTTACTAATAAAATTTTGTCAGTCGAAATGTCTTTACTCTGAATGCAGTCTGATTTCGCTGTCTGGTTATCGGCTGGTGAGTGTTAATCAGAGTATCTCGAAATACCACCTAGCCTAACAAATCCCCAAGTACTCCACAAGTACTCTGCTATGCGAGTAGTTGCTTGCTTGTGTAGTACACACCTATCAAGGGAAGTCCTACAATTCTCCACCTGAAAATGTAAACCCAAGACCATCACAGAATCGACGAGGACTGGTTGAGGCCCTCTACGCGGCTCAAACCAAAGGACACCAATCAGCTCTGGGAATAATGCTGTAAACTACGAGCTCTACTTGTACCCCGTGCACGAGGCCAGCAGCCTATACGACTTCGACCAACCACCCGTATGAAAAGAGGATGCCCTCAGAGCACATGCGAGATACATCATTGGCGCCGAAGTGAGCCACAACTTTCGGACGACAGCACGCTGCATGCTTGATAGGAGCAGGCAAGACTGCCTCCATATCTTGGGTGAGGCCCCCCAGCAGACATAACTAACGCATATTGGCTTTCTTTCCAGCCCTGAACACTGTCTCCCTAGGGGGGACCATAATGCGCCTAACATTGGAGCTCCTTATAACTAGCAAACCCTTGCCCACCTGCGCCTGTTCGGATCCTGCTGAAGGAACGGCCACCTCTTCACTCTCCTCGTCGGGAGATGTGATGTGTTACCACCCATCACTCACTTTGTTGTGAGGGTGGATCCTCACGTTGGGTACATTAGTAGGTGCCTCGGCAACAGAGTCTGTGAGCCTAACAAGAAATTTCCGGGGCGTCCCTGATACACACCAGTTTCTCCGCCACCGCCTGCCCTGAGACAGCAGCAAGGAGGCGACTAACCGTAGCGACAAGCGCATTCCGCTGTCCGCGAACTGCCACCAGCTCCTCTTGCATCTGCACACTACATGGACACATGCTACCCATCCTAGCTAGACTAACTGAAGAAGTAAAGTACAAAAGCAGACAAACCTAGATACGCATCTTGCTACCTTCCCAGTGATACATGGTACTTACTGCAATTAAGAAAAACGTGGAAGGGAGGACCCACCATTATAACTTTCTTTTCACACTTATTTATTTAACAATATATAACCATAACATTTACTTTAACAAAATGAACAAATTTGCAAAATTCTTTTGACCTTAAATCTTCAAGTTGAATAAGCTTTTGCAAAAGAAATCTGAAGTGCTGCCGTACAAAACAGCAAACAATATGACTATGATTACAAGACGGCCGGACCGGAAGCCCGCGCGTTATCGGATGAAACAGCGGTGTTTACCACCGCGCTGGACACACACTGTCTTATTAAATGCTCTTCTGCAACAGACGAAAACTATATAAACACCATTGATGACAAGAGTGATTCGATTACTTAAAACAGATAACACAGCCTTTAATTTGAAAGCTGAATGTTGAAAGGTTCAGGGTTAAGATGTGAACCTGTGCTTAAAGGTTAAACAGATTAGCAAACAATATGACAATAATACAGCTTATTTCAAAGCAACCAACCTCTTAATTTCATTCGGCAACCAAGGTGCGACTGGATCCCAACCCGTCCTTTCTGACACTTTTATTTTGCCTAAAGACCTGGTGACAATTGGCTTTAAATATTTTCTACGTTAAACTGATTGTCAATTATTAAGACCGCTCTGAAGGAACGTCTTAAAACATTACTTGTGAACACTTACCACTAGAGAACTCACTCTATGAAACCACAAGATCCAGCTAAAATACATCAATAACGGCCCAGTCTTTCAAACACAGCAACGAACAGCTTAGTACAACAGGTTGTTCAGATTATAACTAATGACTGAGAAATGCAATTACAGTCAGCCCTCTTTTGTTTAACAGCAACCTCTGCCTTAGCACAATTGGTCCGGCTTTATTTACGTCCAGGAGCTGATTCATTAGAACATTAATGAATGGGTACAAACCAGAAAGGAAAGGCAATATAATAGCGGGACAAATCTTCAAACAACAAATAGTGTCTCAGTACAATACTACGGCCTGTATTTACGACCAGAGAGCTGAGCGAGTAAAACTCTGATGGTCCGGTAAAAACCAGAAAATAATAAGGAGTGCAGATAGACGATGACACAAATCACCACGAGGATTGTAGTATGTTACTTCCCTTAATCAGCAAGCAGTTCCACGGATCCACGGTGCGTCGTAGCGGTTACCGAGTGGTGCCGATGAAAGCCAGGTAGAAGAGGGCAGCCAGGCCACGAGCGGGCGACCGACACAGTGTTGCCAACCAACCGACGGAATGTCGGCATGCTGATTGTAGTCAACGCTGAGCCCAGTGAAGTAGTCCGGCATCTTCGCTCTGCGCACCTCGTGCCTTCGGCTGCTCGGACCTCGTGACCACCTCTCCACCTCTTGTCGCAACGCTACCGCCAGTCCCCAAACTTCGTGTCTCCCTCTCTCGGACCAGCGAACCCCGTATATATATCGGCAAACAAAGATCTTCTAATGACACAACCTACAGATATACCAACTCTTCCTCACAGATATTGGCAATGGGGCCGCAACAGGGATACTCTATGCCACACCTGAGCCAGTGGCGCCAGACAGAACAGTCTACAAACTTAATGGCGCCACTGCCCACCCGGTGTGTCACCAATGGACTCTGATGTCTTAATGAGCTGCGTCCCCAGAAGAAGTTAAAACAGTGTTGCAGGGTGTTTGAATTTATGGTTACAATCCAAAACGAGAGATTAAACTTCTTAAATAGAAAAACATTCACGAAATATAAGAAATATACTACTTGGAACTTTGTGATTGAGAGGGACATTATCTTCCAAGGTCCAGTGGTACATGCATAATCTCCAAGATTCTACGCAAACCATCTAACTGGAAATTTATATGCTATACAATGACATAGGATGTGGAGAGAAAGTAAAGCCAGTACTGATCCAGAGTTTTTCCACACACAGGCAATACTCGAGAAGCTATCTCAAACAGAAAACTGGAAGTGGTTGTGTGACATTAGAAACTGAAAAACCTTCACCTAAATTATCAACAGAAGCAAATTAGATTGCACACTATTGACCGAGAAATGAAACGACATCGATAAAATTTAGAGTATTGTTGAAGCTGTCAAATCATCCATAGTACTAAATATGTTAACATCATCAAATTACACTCGACATCAGTACTAAACTTACGCATGCGGCGAGAAGGAATATATAATCGTTTTACAACAGAAACTAATTCAGTTGCATTTCCTGCAGCTTCAGACAATATTATTTTCTGATGTGTCAAACCATCAAGAGGAGGTGTACATTCCAAAGTAGAAATGTTGTTTACATTATCTCCATTAAAACGGACCAAATTAATTTAATCACATTTTAGTCAGCCATCACTTCCACTCAAAGCACGAACAGGATAGCTAGAAATTCTACGCCGGAAAAATTGTAAACTGGCTGTTCATCAACAATTCTTTTTAATTTCATTGTTGATGGTAAATGAATGTTAATAAAAATACGAAAAATAAATAAAAATTTGAGTGTATCAGATTCCAGTGCTTAATCTTACAAGAATAAACAAGTCAACAATGAAGCAACTTTTTCAAAGTAATTGCATTGGTTTCCGGTGGTGGAAGGTTTGGCCGTTGTCCGATTGGGCAACGTTTCCGGGGAGCGCCAGCATTTTACTTTCTTCTATGTAGCATGTACGTAAAATGCACACGTTGAGGCACCTTCCTTGCTCCCCGCTGCATACTTGGACTTTTTAACGTGTGCCGTGAAACCTTTCAAATCGCTAAACTGTGGAGGAAGTCAAAAGTTGTGGCTCTCCTTAAACCCGGGAAGGACCCAGAGTCTCCGAAGAGCTATCGACCCATAACCCTCCTCTGCCACCTGTTTAAGCTCTATGAAAGATTGATCCTCAAAAGAATAAAGAAGATCGTTGACTCGAAGCTAATTCCACACCAAGCAAGTTTTAGACCTGGAAAGTCCTGCACAAGTCAAATTCTGGTATTGACGGAACATATCGGGGATGAGTTTGAGAATAAACTAATCACCGGGCTGGCACTAGTCGACCTAAGTTCCGCCTATGAGACAGCAGATGACCGGACACTACGGCATAAAACCTAGGAGACCCTGAAAGACTACCACCTAGTCAATATAATCGAATTCCTGCTCCCAAATAGACAGTTCTTCGTAATGCTTGAAGGGAAAAAGAATCGGTGGCGGAATCAGAAAAATGGGCTCGCCCAAGGAAGCATGTTGACGCCAATCCTATTCAACATATATACAAATGACCAACCAACTCCAGACAAAACCAAAACTTTTGTATATGCAGACGACCTGACAATAACAGTTCAAGGCAACAGGTTTGAAGCCATCGAGGAGAAACTAGAAACCTCCCTTTCTACAACGTCAACCTACCACAAAAAGAATTCGCTAAAACCCAATCCCTCCAAAACTCAAGTGAGTGCATTCCATCTGAAATCGAGGCAGGCAAAGTACAGGCTCGATGTTACCTGGGATGGGACATTACTAGAACAAACAGATACTCCCACCTACCTTGGCGTCGTGCTGGACAGAACATTGACATACAAATATCATTGCGAAAAAACACGCAAAAAAATAGAAGCACGAAATTCCCTAATAACAAAGCTGTCCAATAGCAAATGGGGTGCCAAACCTACCGTGGTCAGAACTTCAGCCCAAGCTTTCTGCATCTCAACTGCCGAGTATTCCTTCCGGGTATGGTGCAGACCCGCCCACGCAAAAAAGGTAGACTTTAGCTTGAATGAAACATGCAGGATAGTGACAGGCTGCATGACACCAACCCCCATAGAAAATCTTCACAGGGCCGCAGGTTTCACAAACCGTGTCTCACTTAGGAAAGCCCATGAACATACCGAGAAGCTAAAACAAACCTTTGAGGCCCGTCACTCAATATTTGGCCTAGAGTGTGGCCCCAGCAGACTCAAATCCAGACGCCATTTCCAAAGTTGCGCCTTAGATGAGCCCCCCATCTACTATCCACTAAGAGAGGACCCACCAAGCGGCGTTTCTGGTGATTGGAAAACCTGCAGAATGCTTAACCGCATCAGAACTGGGGTGGCTCCTGTGAAATCTAATCTGATCAAATGGGGTTTGTTGGACGAAAATGACGACAGGACATGGAACACCTCCTACAATGCCCCGCCTGCCCCCACAGATGCACCCTCGACGATCTATGGCTGGCTAAAAAAGAAGCATTGGACAACTGCCCAATAATGGGAAAACAAATTGTAGTTTCCGCACACGAAAAAGTAAAGTAAGTTCAAAGTAATTGCCTTTTTCTTGCGGTTTTATGTTTGCTCAACCTTAATGCCATAATAAAAAGGACGCATGAACCAAAGTTTTTCCCAATTAATACACAATATTTTGCTAAAAAATGCCGTTTAGCTATTTTACTCACTTACTCACATTCATTTCATGCCTTATTTCACTTAATAACAATTTGAAGTATAAATTTTGGTAGTATATCTTGTAACTACTAATACAAGCGCTTTAGCTGTTCTTCTTCATGCGCAAGAACTTCTAGTCGTTATGTTTTTGAAAGCTTCGCCATCGATAGCGGATTCTCTACGAGCAATGTCCTCATCTGTCAAAGCGCAAATGAAGGAAGGTGTGTTTGTTGGACCTGACATCTTAAAATGATACTAGATTCCAACGTCAAATCAAAAATTAATACAGGTGAGAGGGAGGCTTGTATGTCGCGGATCACTAAGTTCTTAAACAACGAAGAGTCTACATTCTGGAGAAGTTCGAAAGGATAGCCTGTTTTATAAGCCACAAGATTCAAGAGTAACGTCAAAGTTGTTAAAGACCAGTAAAAAAGATTTTAAAAAACCTTATTTTACTGAAGTATTACACACTGTAATCGAATGGCGGAAGGCGAAAAGAATAGACTGTACGAGCATAAGAAAAGTTTTGCTCGACAAACAGAAACTCCTCTATGAAATACTGGTCTAGACCTAGGAAAGAAGTTCCTGTAACTACACTTGCGTGCATCTCAGATAAGGAAGTATGTCCAAATGTAGCAGACATGAGGCTACAGGTGGGCAACAGAAGTTAATGACATAAAATTCTGTCACAATAGGAGACACACATAGAAGCAAGAAGAAGTTCTTAACACTAGCTATTTCTGTAATGAAGAAACAGTGAAGCTGTAAGATTCCTTATAATACAAAGTAGCAGAATCTACACACGAATATAATGGAACTGACATTAGATGTCGTTGAAACGAAGGACGCCCCCGAACCAGTCGAAAGACTGATAGAAAAGTAAAATATCTAAACATGTTTCAATGGGAAATTAATTATGCTGATTGCCAATAACAATGACCACAGAGTATTCGCGTCACTCTTGGGAACCACGAATCTGGAAATTATGACGACATGCAAACAGATCTGAGACAATGCACGTTACCTACAGAATATATATATATATATATATATATATATATATATATATATATATATATATATATATATAAAGAGAGGCTGCTATTAGTTGCCTTGGTTTATTCGTAAGTAATTACTCTTCGACCTTGAAGTACGTCCTTATGATGTGATGCCATCAAAATCTCCATCTCAGTGGTGCACAATGTGATTTTAAGTACATCTTTATTTGCTGATGAACAGGTTATTCTTAGGTTATCAGAAGACGCTCTGCAATTAGAAGCGAATATACCTGAAATTTCAGGGTGGGTTTTTAGCCGTAAAGGCGTAAAGGGCAAAAACAAATGCGGACTAAAATAGATACGAGTGCTAAAATTACGGAATAACTACCTAATTTCAGTTGATTACGGTATAATTTTTCTTACTGCGCGACAGTAGAAATTAGCAACAAAATATTTTTTTGTATATATGATGCAATTAACAGGACATTTAGAGGAAAAACCAATAAATCCATATAAGTTTTATAATTGAAGGCACCAACCGTGATAACTTTCGGCAGCGAGAAGTCAACTTCAAAAGGCTCAACCAAGAGAAAATTATAGGACACTGAGATATTAATCTATATCTGCAACTACCTCTATACTATCAGAAGCTGTGTGCATTACGTGGCAGAGGTCACATTCCATTGTACAGCATATTAATATTTCATCCCTTTCAGGCCGTGTATGAGACGCTTACTTCCATTTGTGCGAGCCCTTGTTTGTCTAATTTTGTCTGATAGATATCTGTTTACGCTTTTCGTTCCATGAATCCATGATAGAGATATCCTAAATGGTGAAGAACATGTCGCAATAACAAAAAAAAATAATCCATATTTACGAAAAAGATGTATAGTAATTGTTTCTACGAGACAGCCAAAGTGAAATTAAACTCAAAGAAGTTGACACAGTCAAAAATCTGAATCATGTCTTCATTTAAAAGTTAATAACACTCTGTCACAAAAGTACGTATACAGTGAAGTCCACTTTCTTACACAGACCTCCTAAGACTGCTGGACAGATGGGACAGGGACTTAAGAAAGACAGCCGGATTGAACTGGCAACGGGAAACACAAGATCGGCAGAAACAGAATAAAATGCTAGAATCCTACGTTGCGCGCAGACTCAAAGAGCCACATAATCAAGTGATCGAACTGTCTGATGACGGTTATCATGATGATGATGATGACGATGATGTTGAGATGCTACGTCGAACAGTTCTCGTACGAAATTAGTCATTGCAGTACAAAGAGCAGACCGCCAATATGTCCTTAAGGCTTCATCTTACTTTTACTTTATTAGCAACTAAACCATTTTTGGTTGCTGGCTAATTATTGAAAATATGGGTTCGTGAGTATTGGACACTTGTCTGGACCAAAATATGTGACTTTGAATCTTTATGTTGATTAATCTTACTTCTATTATTGAGTGCATGAATTGAGCTACTGGTTTGAAAAAGATATTTCTGATTTAGTTAATGAATAAATATACTGGGAAGCATGGGAAGCAGTGTTTAGTGTTCTCAGTTCTTTCTAAAAGCATCTACGTGAAATTCTGGGATTCACATTCCATATATTTCATATTATGTGGTTTTGAACGTGGAAAACTTTAGCTAAACTTGATGAGTTACCCCAAAGTATGAGATATATGACAATATAAAATGAAATTAAGCTGGATATAGCAGCGTGTTTATATTTTTGTAGCACCTATGCCTATTAACGTCCGTATTGGAAATAAAAGGTTTCTTTAAGCGTTTCAGAATTTCTGCTGTATGAATCTCCAAATGAGTTTACTATCGCATTGTATTCACTAGAAATCAACCCTGTCAAACTCTTCTGTTTGGTCGTCATCATACACTCCTGGAAATTGAAATAAGAACACCGTGAATTCATTGTCCCAGGAAGGGGAAACTTTATTGACACATTCCTGGGGTCAGATACATCACATGATCACACTGACAGAACCACAGGCACATAGACACAGGCAACAGAGCATGCACAATGTCGGCACTAGTACAGTGTATATCCACCTTTCGCAGCAATGCAGGCTGCTATTCTCCCATGGAGACGATCGTAGAGATGCTGGATGTAGTCCTGTGGAACGGCTTGCCATGCCATTTCCACCTGGCGCCTCAGTTGGACCAGCGTTCGTGCTGGACGTGCAGACCGCGTGAGACGACGCTTCATCCAGTCCCAAACATGCTCAATGGGGGACACATCCGGAGATCTTGCTGGCCAGGGTAGTTGACTTACACCTTCTAGAGCACGTTGGGTGGCACGGGATACATGCGGACGTGCATTGTCCTGTTGGAACAGCAAGTTCCCTTGCCGGTCTAGGAATGGTAGAACGATGGGTTCGATGACGGTTTCGATGTACCGTGCACTATTCAGTGTCCCCTCGACGATCACCAGAGGTGTACGGCCAGTGTAGGAGATCGCTCCCCACACCATGATGCCGGGTGTTGGCCCTGTGTGCCTCGGTCGTATGCAGTCCTGATTGTGGCGCTCACCTGCACGGCGTCAAACACGCATACGACCATCATTGGCACCAAGGCAGAAGCGACTCTCATCGCTGAAGACGACACGTCTCCATTCGTCCCTCCATTCACGCCTGTCGCGACACCACTGGAGGCGGGCTGCACGATGTTGGGGCGTGAGCGGAAGACGGCCTAACGGTGTGCGGGACCGTAGCCCAGCTTCATGGAAACGGTTGCGAATGGTCCTCGCCGATACCCCAGGAGCAACAGTGTCCCTAATTTGCTGGGAAGTGGCGGTGCGGTCCCCTACGGCACTGCGTAGGATCCTACGGTCTTGGCGTGCATCCGTGCGTCGCTGCGGTCCGGTCCCAGGTCGACGGGCACGTGCCCCTTCCGCCGACCACTGGCGACAACATCGATGTACTGTGGAGACCTCACGCCCCACGTGTTGAGCAATTCGGCGGTACGTCCACCCGGCCTCCAGCATGCCCACTATACGCCCTCGCTCAAAGTCCGTCAACTGCACATACGGTTCACGTCCACGCTGTCGCGACATGCTACCAGTGTTAAAGACTGCGATGGAGCTCCGTATGCCACGGCAAACTGACTGACAGTGACGGCGGCGGTGCACAAATGCTGCGCAGCTAGCGCCATTCGACGGCCAACAACGCGGTTCCTGGTGTGTCCGCTGTGCCGTGCGTGTGATCATTGCTTGTACAGCCCTCTCGCAGTGTCCGGAGCAAGTATGGTGGGTCTGACACGCCGGTGTCAATGTGTTCTTTTTTCCATTTCCAGCAGTGTATTTTAGACGGATGTTGGGTGGAAGCATCTTATAAGTTCTGAAGTGCACGTACTGTGGTTTCTCGAACTGTGTCATCTACGAACAGAATGAACTTAGTATCTGATAATTTTGCTGACGACAGATCGTCAATACCCAGAAGAAAAAGCAAAACGGGACCTTGTTGGACGTTATATGTTCTGAGTTGAATGATGACGTACAATTTAATACAGGATTATTTCTTATTGTCACCCTTTGTTTCCTGTTAGACAGATCTAACGAGCGCTATTTTCTCGTCCGTTCCTGTGACTCCAAGATTTTCTAATAGTCTTAGATTTGAGAAAGCGTTTGACTCAGTGTTCCACTTCAGACTATTAACGGAAGTCCGAGCATACTGAGTGGCTAGAAGATTTTTTAATTAACCCAGTGCGTTGTCCTCGGCGGCGAGTGTTTATGAGGTGCCCAAGGAAAATGTGAGAGAACCGTTCTTTTTCTCTACACCTACATGCGACCAGTGATGACGCTATAATGTACTGGAAAAAAGAGGGTACACGATGACTCAGAATTTGCGTTTGTTGTGTTGAATGGCAGCTTGCACTATGTGTAGGAAAATTTAAGTTAATACAAACGAGATAAAAATCCTCTATTTTTTAGGCTTATTATAGTATTAGCGGTCTGCTGCTTGACACGGTCATGTCTAGTAAATATCCAGGAGTAACGTTACAAAGCAATATGAAGTGGAACATTACTGGGAGCATTCTAGGAAACTGTAACTCATCTGTAAAGGAGATCATGTGTAGATCACTAGTACAAACCATTCTTGATTGCTGTTCCACTGTTCGTGACCTCCATCAGGTTGGTTCGATCAACGTGTGAATGTTATGAAAATACATCGTGAACTCGAATGGGAAACCCTGGAGAGAAGACGATGATCTTTTCGGCAAAAGTATTGAGAAAATGTAGAGAACTGGCACTTTAAGCTGACTTCAGAGCAATTCTAACGCCGCTAACATACATTTCGCGTAAGGATCACGAGGATAACAGAAATTATGGGTCGTACGGAAGCATCAAGAACCACAGATATTGCCGAGATGGAGTGGCTTGCCTCCCTCAAGGATACAGATAGCCGTATCGAAGGCGCAACCACAACGGGGAGAGGGGGTGGGGGGTATCTGTTGAGAGACCAAACGTGTGATTCGCGAAGAAGAGAGGCAGCAGCCTTTTCAGTAGCTGTTGGGGCCTTGTAACATCGTCTAACATGGTCTTGCTATGCTGGTACTATGAAAGGGTGAAAGAAAGGGGAAACTACAGCCACTACTTTGCACGAGAACACGCAGCTCTTCTGCAAATTATGGTTCCATCTCCTTGGGCAAAATATTTATAAAGTAAAATATCCCTATGCAGATCTCCGGGCGGACGTCACTGAGGAGCATGTCGTCATAAGGAAAAACGAAACCGGCATTCTACGGATCGGAGCGTGGAATGTTACATCCCTTAATCGGGTAGATGGATTAGGGAAACGGATAGTTTGAAGTTGTAGTGGGGACTAGTGAAGTTCGGTGGCAGAATGAGAAGTACTTCTGGTCAGATGAATACAGGGTTATCAATACAAAATCGAATAGACCTAATGCAGTAGTAGGTCTAATGATAAATAAGAAAATAGGAATGAGGGTAAGCTACTATGAGCAGTATAGTGAACGGTTGTAGACACAAAGGCAACACCCACCACAGTAATAAAAGTTTATATGCCAATTAGCTCCACAGGTGTTCAGGAGGTTGATGAGATAAAAGAAGTTACTCAGATAGTTAAGAGAGAAGAAAATTTAATTGTGAAGGGCGACTGAAATTCGGTCGTAGGAAAAGGAAGAAAGGAAAAAATGGAGAAGAATATGGACTGGGGAACGGAATTAAATAGGAAACCGCCTAGCAGAATTTAGCACGAGTACAATTTGATTATCGCTATCACTTGGTTTAAGAATCATAGAAGAAGATTGTATACGTGGAAGAGACCTGGAGAAACTGGAAAGCTTTAAATTGATTACATGATGGTTAGACGGAGATTTGGGAACCATATTTTAAAATGCAAGACATTTCCAGGGACAGCTATGGTCTCTGACAATAATTTATTGATTATGAACGGTAGATTAAAACTAAAGAATTCGCAAAAGGTAGGAAATTATAGAGTTGGAACTTGGATAAGTTGAAAGAATAGAGGTTGTTGAGATTTTCAAAGAGAGCATTAGGCAACGCCTGACTGAAACAGGGGAAATTAAGACGAGTGCGTGGTTTTGGGAGATGAAATAGTGAAGGCAGCAGAGGATCAAATAGGTAATACGACTAGGCCTAGTAGAAACCCTTGGAGATCACAGGAGTTACTGCATTTGATTGATGAAGGAGAAAATATAAAAATACAGCAAATGAAACGCCAAAAGGATATACATACGGCTAAAAAATAAGCAGGAGAGGAACTGTAAAATGGCTAAGCAGTAGTCGCTAGAGGATGGTTAATGCAAGTCTGTAGAAGCATGTACAACTAAGGGAAAGAGAGATACAGCCTAGAGGAAATTTAAAGAGGCCCTCGGAGAAAAGAGAGGCCGCTGTAGGAATATCAAGAGCTCGGATGGAAAACCAATCTAAGGAAAGAAGGGGAAGCTTAAAGGGGAAAAATATATGGAGGACTTATACACGGGATCTGATGCTGTTATAGGAAGAAAAGAGTAAGTAGATAAAGCTGAGATGGGAGATATGATACTGTGGAGAGAACTTGACAGAGAACTGAAAGACCTAAGCCGAAACAAGTCCCCAGAGTAGACGTCATTTTCTAATAGTACTGATATCCTTGGGAGAGGAAAACATACTAAAATATTCCACTTTGTGTGCAAGATTTTTTGAGACGGGGGTAATTCCCTCATGCTTCAGGAGAAATGTAGAAGCGCCAATTTGAAAGGAGGCAAGTACTGACACGTGTGAATATTACCGAACTATCAGTTTAAGAAGTCATGCTTGCAAAATACTGCCGCGAATTATTTAGAGAAGAATGGAAAAACTGGCAGAAGCCAATCTACAGGAGGATCAGTCTGGATTAGGGAGAAATGATGGAAGAAGCGAGGCAGTGCTCATCACTTGTCTTAGAAGATAGGTTAAGGGTAGGTAAACCTATGTTTATAGAATTTGTAGATTTAGAGAAAACTTTTGACAGCAGTGACTGGAATACACACCTTAAATTTTTGAAGGTAGCAGCTGTAAAACACAGTGAACTAAATGGTATTTAAAACTTGTACAAAAACCAGACTGCAGTCACAACAGCCGCGCGGGATTAGCCGAGCGGTCTGAGGGGCTGCAGTTATGGACTTAGCGGCTGGTCCCGGCGGAGGTTGGAGTCCTCCCTCGGGCATGGGTGTGTGTGTTTGTCCTTAGAATAATTTAGGTTAAGTAGTGTGTAAGCTTAGGGACTGATGACCTTAGCAGTTAAGTCCCATAAGGTTTCACATACATTTGATTTTTTTTTTTTTTTTTTTTTTTTTTTTTTTTTTTTTTTTTTGCAGTCACAGGAGTCAAAGGGCATGATAGGGGAGTAGTGGCTGAGAAGAAAATGAGGCAGGGTTGTAGTCTCCATTTTCATGTTATTCAGTCTGTACAATGAGCAAGCAGTACAGAAAAAAAAATTTGGAGTAGAAATTAAAGTTCAGCGTGAAAAAATAAAAACTTTGAGGTTTGACGATGTTGGAAACAACTTAGAAGTACAGTTGAACGGAATCAACAGTGTCTTGAAAGAATGATACAAGATGAACATCAACAAAGCAAAACAAGGGTAATGGAATGTAGTCGAATTAATTCAGATGATTCTGAGGGATTTAGATTAGAAAGTGAGACCCTATAAATAGCTGATGAGTTTTGCTGTTTGGGCACTAAAATAACTTTTGATGCAGAGAGAACGCAAAATGTAGATTGCCAATTGCAGTGGCGGTTCGTGAGTATACATTCTGGGTGTAAATTTTTAGATAAACCTGAGAGGGTGAAATTAATAGCATCTTATGTATAACAGTTCTGCTTATCAACAAGTTCATACAACTGCGGCCACTGCAAATAATAATAATAATAATATGCATAACTTTACTGAAAAAGAAAGAATTGTTTTTGCAGAATTTTATTGGTTTGTACATAATTAAGTACAGTTTAGGTCAAGAATGAAATAATGTTTAAGCTTTCGCTGCTCCACGAATTAACTTACGCGACATTCTCACTTTGCACCTACACAATAACTTACCCTTATTATACATTTCTTTGTTAAATGTTCGATTGTAGGCACGCTTATCTGATTTCGTCACTTTCTGAGTCAACTGATCTGGTCTCCTTTACAGCTAACTTATCCCGGCAATTTTCTATTCCGTTAACACTTACAACAGATTCAGTAGGTTAATGTTGGCAATGCACACGAAAGCGGGTTCTACAGCATAATTAACAACAAACTCTAAACAAACTGCCGTTTATGTAAATGATTAAATTCAGGTAGAATGTCTACCAGCATGATCACTTGACTAGAATACAATTGAGACCCTGAGAACCACAAAGACTAAATTACACAGTCATCGATCCCACATTTAAGTGAATATCAGACGAGCCAGAGAGACAATTTTTCGTGGATGTTTATATATACAATGTGGGTCTACAGCACAGATAAACCTGTCTAACCTTAGGATCAACAGATTTTAGAAGCATGAATAAATGCTACAGTCTCAAGCCGATAATGATGTGCTTTACGGCTCTCAACGCCTCAAATGGATAACTGTATGATAAATTTCAAAACTTAATGTGCTATAACCCATTCACAAACCCACAAACCAGGTTTTTCTGTCAGAATAACTATAACATATACTGACGTCCTATCTAATTTTATTCTATAGTGAGTAAACTGGCATCTGTGAGGAGTGTAGTACCGTCTAGAGTGATATAAGCCAAGCGAATGGGGATAAAGGTCTGGTGGCATTCACATAAACTTGCAATTGAGTGGAAAGGGCTAGCTGTGCATGCCGTGAACCATGCACATTGTTCACATCGTAAGGCAATTATGTCACGCCAGCTGCGCGTGTGCAGAAGATCGTTAAAACGTACACAGCTGAAGGTGTGTTCACGACCTTGATGCCATATTTCACGAAGTCTTGAGGAGTAGATATGTACAATAGCGCGATAGATTTAGTGCCGTCCATTTCAGATTACCGCACCTACACTGTGTTTAACAGCATTCAAAGAAAAACAACCAAAAAATCAACAAGGTGTCAAAAGTTAGGGTGTTCACTTGCTCTTGTGCTCTTACATGGCAGCTGCCACTGGGCGGTGGCAAGAAAAGTGTTTCTAAAGTAGAGAAATTTGTTGACATCGAATATAAACTTAAGTGTTAGAAAGTCTTTTCTGAAGATCTTTGTCTGGAGTGTAGCCTTGCACTGAAGTGAAACGTGGATGATAAGTAGGTCGAACAAGAAGAGAATGCAAGCTTCTGAAGTAGCGCTACAGAAAAGTGCTGATGATCAGATTCATAGATCGTGTAACTAATAAGAAGGTACTGCAAAACATTTGGGTGAGACATCAAGGGATCACCAATTTAATATAGGATGGATGTGTGGAGGATAAAGAATGTAGAGATAGGCAAAGAGATGAATGCAGTAGGCAGATTCAGAAGGATGTAGATTGCAGCAGTTATTCGGAGATGAAGAGGATTGCACAGGATAGAGTAGTGTGCAGAGCTGCATCAGTGCAGTCTTCTGACTGAAGACCACGACAGCGCGGTACAGGGAAGACAATGCCTAGTACTGGCAGAAGGTACCCACTGCCATGCACCGTGAGGTGGCTTGCGAAGTATGTTTGTGGACGTATGTTTAGATTTAGTTTACTTCAAAGGATAATGTGATTTACGCACGCACTTTTAACAAATCACGGACTAGACTAATATATTGTCTAATGCACCGTCGGTCAACCTGTGCGCCGCAACGCCTTGGTGCGACATGAATGGCCGTCCAGGGCGCCGTCGATTTGTTTTGTTGTTATTGGCAATGAAGACAGCTGTGGGAAATTTAACTTCTGGTGTCAACCTGTGTTGCCTCGGATGAATTCCACTTGAGGTTTTGCCAGTCTTCGTTAGCAGCCAGAACCTCGACGTTTAACTACCGTGCGTTACACTTAGCACCAGCAGTGGCTGCTGTGTTTTCAACCAGTTTTTTTTATAATATTATGGCTCTGTTACAAAACTGCTGAGTTCACAATACTATACTCACCTGATGAGAAATTCTGTTCCAACTGCCACCTAACTTCACTTTTCACTAAAGCACAGTGAATGCAATATCGTAGCGATATTAGACACGAAGACTACACCCACCACAGCAGTACAAGTTTATATGCCTGCTAGCTCCGCAGATGATGAAGTGATTGAAGGAATGTATGATGAGATATATGAAACTATTTAGATAGTTAAGGGAGAGGAAAATTTAGTTATGACGGCGGACTGGAAGTCGACAGTAGGAAAAGAAAGAGGAAAAACAGTGGGTGAATGTGGATTGGGGAAAAGATGGAAGTGGAAGCGACTTGGTAGAATTTTCCACAGACAATAATGTAATCATGCCTACCTCATTGTTCCAGAATCATGAAACGAGATTGTATACGTGGAAGACACCTGGAGACACAGGTAAGTTTCAGATCTGTTGTATGAGGGTAAGAAAGAGATTTCGGAATCAGATTTTAAACTGCAAGACATATCCAGGGGCAGATGTGGTTCAAATGGCTCTGCGCACTCTGGAACTTAACATCTGAGGTCATAAGCCCCTAGAACTTAGAACTACTTAAACCTAACTAATCTAAGGACATCACACACATCCATGCCCGAGGCAGGATTCGAACCAGCGACCGTAGCGGCCGTGCTGGAAAGATGTGGATTGACCACAATTTATTGGTTATAAACTGTACATTACAACTAAAGAAATTGCAGAAAGGAAGGAAATTAAACAGATAGGGATAGATATGTTGAAAGGGCTAGAGGTTGTTGAGAGTTTCAGAGGGAGCATTAGGCACCGACTGATTACAGCAGGGGAAAAGAATACAGTAAAAGACAGATGGGTATTTTTGAAAGATGAAATATAGAAGGCAGCTGAGGATAAAATACGTACAAAGGCAATGTCTAGTATAAATCCTTGGATAATAGAAAAGGTACTGAACTCTACTCCACTGATGAAAGGAGGCCGCCCGGGATTAGCCGAGCGGTCTTAGACGCTGCAGTCATGGACTGTGCGGCTGGTCGCTGCGGAGGTTCAAGTCCTCCTTCGGGCAAGGGTGTGTGTGTTTGTCCTTAGGATGATTTAGGTTAAATAGTGAGTAAGCTAAGGGACTGATGACCTTAGCAGTTAAGTCCGATAAGATTTTACACACATTTGAACATTTTCTGATGAAAGGTGAATATATGAAAATGTAATAAACGAAGCAGGCGAAATGGAATAGAAAAACCCAAAAAATGGGACTGATAGGAAGTACAGAAAGGCTAAGCAGAAACGGCTAGAGGACAAATGTAAAATTTAGAAGAATATATCACTAGAGGGAAGATAGATGCCGCCTACAGAAAGATTAAAGAGGCCTTTGGAGAAAAGAGACGCATTTATATGAATATCAAGACCTCAGATGGAAGACTAGTCATAATCAAAGATAGGAAATCTGAAGGGTGGATGGATTGTATAGTCAATACAAGGGAGTAGTACTTCAGGCCAGTATTATAGGTATCGAAGGTGACGTATAAGAACATGAGATTCGAGATCCGCTAGTGCGAGAAGAATTTCACAGAGCTTTCAAATACCTAAGTCTAAACAAGTGGCCGGGAGTAGACGACGTTCTGCCAGAACTGCTGATAGCCTTGGAAGAGCCAGCATGACAAAACTTCTCGATCTGGTGTGCAAGATGTTTGACATAGTCGAAATGCCGTCAGACTTTAAGAAGAATATAGTAATTCCAATTCCAACGAAAGCAGTTGCTGACACGCGTGGATGATAGCGAACTATCAATTTAATAAGTCTCGATTGCAAACTGCTAACACGAATTCTTTACAGAAGAGTGGAAAGCCTGGTAAAGCCGACCTCGGGGACCACCACAATGAATCCGGAAAAATGCAGGAAGATGCGAGGCAATACTGACCCTTCGACTTCTCTTGGAAGACCTGTTAAGGAAAGGCAAACCTATGTTTATAGCATTTGTAGACTTAGAGAAAGCTATTGACAATATCGAATAGAACACTCTCTTTGAAATTCTGAAGGTAGCAGGGGTTGAAAATAGTAAACGAAAGGTTAATTACAACTTGTACCGATACCAGACGGCTGTTATATACTGATGAGCGGGAACATTATGACCACTGCCCACCACGAGGTTCAATGCCTCGTGGTGGTACTGCGGACACGTGCCGCAGTAAGGAAAGAATGTAAACGGAACAGAGATGAATGGGCAGCCATTACAGTGAAGATACGGGACGAATATACGGGTATCCACGATATGAGCGGTTTTGACAAAGGACACATTTGCGGTGTTCGTGCAATAAAACAGAACAAAACCACGATGAGCTCTAGGCCTCCTCTTCCATTAAAATCGTCCACTTCTGTTAGCGCGCGTCCCGCGTCACATGGCAAACCGCGCCACACCGCGTCCTCCTGGTCTACTGTGGCGTCCCCGAGTGTCAAGCTGACGCTTCTCCAGGTGATCGGAAGTTGTTGTGAACCGACACGCCGCGGTATTATGAGGGGCGATCAATAAGTAATGCAGCACTTTTTTTTCTCTGAAAGCAGGTTGGTCTTATTCAAAATTCCAATACACCATATTATTCCCCAATCTTTTGACTACAAAACCCTATTTTTCAACATAATCTCCGTTTAATGCGACGATCTTAAGCTACTTGTATGTCCGCATGGTAGTACTCTACCGGTCGACTTCAGAGCCAACGTCTTGTTGATTCAATAACCTCCCCATCATCTAAGTATTCTCGCGGAGTGCATCCTTCATTGGGCTACATGTCTGAAGTTGGACAGTCCGTGAAGCAGGCTGTAGAATGGATAAGAAAGAACTCTCAAAGAACGAAGTTTTTGAGCTTCTTTCGGGTGCACAGACTTGTGTGCGCCCTTGCGTTCTCTTGGAGAATGAGGAGTTCTTTAGCATTTTTGTGATGACAAACATGCTGAAGTGGTTTATTCAACTTCCTGGGGTAGTACAGTACACTTCAGAGTTGATTTTTGTACCACGGGGCTCAGAGTCCCAGAAGACCGTACCCCATGACCTTACCGGTTGACAGTGCTGCTCGGTGAGGTGCCACTCCACTGATTGCTACTTTGTTTTCGGTTCGAAGTCATGAACCAATATTTCATCGCCCATGACGGTGTTCGGTAAAATTTTGTCACGATCAGCTTCGTAACGCGCAAGATATTCCGCACAGACGGTCCTTCTTTGCTCTTTCTGGTCTTCCCTTAGGCAGCGAGGGACCCATTGGACACACATCGGTGAGTACCCGAATTGGTGCACGAGTGTATTAGCACTACCTACAGAGACGACAGTTAAACAGCGAGGTGTTTGATTGCGATCTGTCAGTCGCCTCGAATGCGACGGTCCGCAGGTTCCAACACTGCAGAAAAACAGCTGTGTGCGGCTGGCCTGCGTGAGGGAGATCGGACAGGTTTGCGCGACCTTGTTGCGATGGTGGCAAACGCCTAACCCAAGGGCTCACTGTGCTTTCTTTCACTGCCACGTTTCCGTAGACATTCTACAAGCGGCTATGCATATCTGCGATGCTCTGGTTTTCCGCCGAAACTCAGTGACAGCTCTCTGCTTTGTACACACCGCTGTTACAGACGCCGTTTTGAAGGCTACGTGCGGCCGTCGTGGCCGAGCAGTTCTAGGCGCTCCAGTCTGGAACCGCGTGACCACTACGGTCGCAGGTTCGAACCTGCCTCCGGTATGGATGTGTGTGATATCCTTAGGTTTGTTAGGTTTAAGTAGTTCTAATTTCTAGGGGACTGATGACCTCAGATGTTAAGTCCCATAATTCTCAGAGCCATTCGAACCATTTTTTTTTGAAGGCTACGCATATCGGCGCCACCCATCGGAATTTCATGAAACTAAAGGTGGTAAAGCGGAAATCTTCCACGATGTCAAACAATAAATTCAGCATTTTTCCAACTGAAACTGCCCGAGATCCTACTTGTGTGTTGTCCACGGTCCTCAGACTATAGCTGTTTCGGCAAAGAATGACTGAAAATTTATAATTATGCGCCTGATTTGAAATAATTCGAAAAATCCACAAACAAATCTGGTTCCGTTTTCTTTGATTTTTTAAGAATGTTGTTATGTTTCTTCTCATTAATGGTGAACAATGTCCTAGTTAACTTGGTAAAAATGCAATCTAAATGTAAACTGTCGATGAACTCCTCATGTAATTGGTCTCATATTTCACCCATGGTCCACGGTTGGAGAATGTGGTAAACGCATGATGGTGTAACAGAATGACTTCAAATGGGCTAAAGCCCCGCACCTTGGCCTCCAAAATGACCTGCCCAAAGTCCTCTGGATTTTTCTTTCTGGAGTCCTCTCATAAGAAGCACTCCCATGGATACGACAGAAGTACTGGAGGATCGAAACCTTTGAGACGACTCCGGAGTGATTTAAAGAACGTCGAGAATCATCCCGCTGTGAGACGAGACGGTCATTGCCTTCATGGGAAAATGTTTACTGTGCCTACGGAAACATGATTGTACCCAAGTGTCCACCACATCGTCCGAAGCAAATCGACGGCCACCAACGTCTTCCTTCAGGGCTCCAAAAATACGAAAGTCGCAATGGGGAGGGGACCGTATAGAGGAAGTGTAAGGATTGCCCAGTGAAACGTCTGCATCGATTCGAAACAGCCTTGGAAACATGTGGGTAGGCATTGTCCTGCAACAGAATGAGTGATGTCAAGGTTGTTTCGGCTACACTGCAAAACTTTCACTACGAAGCCCTT
This sequence comes from Schistocerca gregaria, assembly GCF_023897955.1. Taxonomy (NCBI): domain Eukaryota; kingdom Metazoa; phylum Arthropoda; class Insecta; order Orthoptera; family Acrididae; genus Schistocerca; species Schistocerca gregaria. The sequence goes on along the minus strand of NC_064922.1, from coordinate 795,382,970 downwards.
GCACATCCTCCATACAGACCCGATCTCTCCCACGTGATTTCCGTATTTTTGGAACCTTGAAGGAAGACATTGATGGCCATCGATTTGCCTCGGACAAGACACGCACTCATGGGTACCATTATGGTTCTGTAGGCAACCACAAATATTATTTCATGGTAGCTTTGCGGTCTTGTCTCGCAGTCGGATAAATATATTAACAATAATGACGATAACTTTTGAAATAATTAACAGTTCCCTTACTTTTTTTCCATCTATCGTCTTTTCATTTGATTGCCCCTTATACTACCCTACATATGCACCGAATATGAGAACGCATTCGCATAGTCGAAATCAGCTTCACACCTACGCCGTTTCGCCGCGCGGAGTGGCTACACGGTACGAGGCGCCAAGTCAAGGATTGCGCGGCCCCTCCCGCCTGATTTTCTAATCCTCCCTCGGGCATGGGTGTAGGTGTTGTTCTTAGCATAAGTTAGTTTAAGTAGTGTATAAGTCTAGGGACCGATGACCTCAGCAGTTTGGTCCTTTAGGAATTCACACACCTATGCCGTTTCAGACTTCCAGCCTCAATTACAACAATTCCATATAAGAGGAGGAGACATTTCCACTAAATGCAGTTTTTTTAAACTAACATAAAACTTATTTCAGGCATATGTGTAAATGAAAATCACATATTGCAACGCAAACGTCTTTACTTTTGCGCCAAAAGGCAGTTAACCACTGTAAATCAAATGTACAATGAAAAGGTACATTTAAATGCAGACATGCTCTCATTTGCTTTGAGCATTTTTTTGATGATTTAATGATTTTCAAAGGCAGATACCTTTTCTTAAATACATCTTTTTCTGTAATGTTTGCCTACTATATCATATTACGTATTTGTAACAATTAAGTATGTGATATCACGAAAAAAATATAAATTGGCAATTGTAACATTGATATTAAATGTTTTACCGAAAGTTCCCATTTTATTGTTGCTTCACAATTATATAAAACATTTCAAATCACATAATAGGACACAATGATGTAACAAGAGAAGTAACTACAATTAGAACGGTTCTTTGAGCTACCTGTTACACTTAAACATATAAACCAGAAGAATCTTCTAATCAGTCACAAGCAATTTCCTCTACCAATTTCTTCAGCAACATGGGTACATCGGCAGTGATAGATGTACAGCAACTTAAGTTCTCTCGCATTTGCCGGTCTTCTCCGAAAATAGTTTACAGTAAATTACCAACATCTTTCTTCTTGTCGTCTGAGATTGCATGGCTGCGAAGTGCTCCAGCTCACTGTTAAGAAAAAGAGTTTCGTAACGGTCTGCCGGCTTTCCTAAAGAGACTTCTTCCGTTATACATCTTCCTGGGTACATCCAGTATGCAGCTGCATGCATATCACTCTGGGTGTTTTCAATGGATTCTTACTCGTATATGAAAATCCATTTCATTTCACTTGTGGGATCTAAATTTCGAAGGCCTCTAGATAGAGATTTGACGTCTATCACACTCCAACCTTCAGCAAGATTTATTACTTCAGCCGCTGTCAGGTAGACCTCTTTTGTTACAACTGTTGGCCTTTTTCTTAGAAGTTGCACTGCTCTACCGAAAATGCGGTCATCAGGTGAGTAACTGTGTCCTAGTAATAATAATTACACTACTGGCCATTAAAATTGCTACACCACGAAGATAACGTGCTACAGAAATTTAATCGACAGGAAGAAGATGCTGTGATATGCCAATCATTAGCTTTTCAGAGAATTCACACAAGGTTGGCGCCGGTGGTGACACCTACAACGTGCTGACACGAGAAAAGTTTCCAACCGATTTCTCATACACAAACAGCAGTTGACCGGCGCTGCCTGGTGAAACGTTGTTGTGATGTGTCGTGTAAGGAGGAGAAATGCGTACCATCACGTTTCCGACTTTGATAAAGGTCGGATTGTAGCCTATCGCGATTGCGGTTTATCGTATGGTGACATTGCTGTTCGCGTTGGTCGAGACCAAATGACTGTTAGCAGAATATGGAATCGGTGGGTTCATGAGGATAATATGGAACGCCATGCTGGATCCCAACGGCCTCGTATCACTAGCAGTCGAGATGACAGGCATCTTATCGGCATGGCTGTAACGGATCGTGCAGCCATGTCTCGATCGCTGAGTCAACAGATGGGGGCGTTTGAAAGACAACAACCATCTGCACGAACAGTTCGACGAAGTTTGCAGCAGCATGGACTATCAGATCGGAGACCAAGGCTGCGGTTACCCTTGACGTTGCATCACAGACAGGAGCGCCTGCGACGGTGTACTCAACGACGAACCTGGGTGCACGAATGGCAAAACGTCATTTTTTCGGATGAATCTAGGTTCTGTTTACAGCATCATGATGGTCGCATCCGTGTTCCGCGACATCGCGGTGAACGCACATTGGAAGCGTGTATTCATACCTCATAAATTGGTAAGAGATGGAACGGATCCCCCGTGGTACACAAAAAAGGTCCGAACGCTGTTGCAGAGGCAACGGAAAAAGCATGCGAAGTTCAGAAGAACGCGAAATCCTGAAGATGGGCTAAAATTTACAGACGCGCGAAATTTGGCACGTACTTCGATGCGAGATGCCTTTAATAGGTTCCACAACGAAACATTGTCTCGAAATTTGGTAGAAAATCCGAAGAAATTCTGGTCGTATGTAAAGTACACAAGCGGCAAGACACAGTCAATACCTTCGCTGCGCAGTGCCGATGGTACTGTTATCGACGACTGCGCCGCTAAAGCGGAGTTATTGAACGCAGTTTTCCGAAATTCCTTCACCAGGGAAGACGAATGGAATATTCCAGAATTTGAAACACGAACATCTGCTAGCATGAGTTTCTTAGAAGTAGATACCTTAGGGGTTGCGAAGCAACTCAAATCGCTTGATACGGGCAAGTCTTCAGGTCCAGATTGTATACCGTTAAGGTTCCTTTCAGATTACGCTGATACTATAGCTCCCTACTTAGCACTCATATACAAAAGCTCGCTCACCGATAGATCTGTACCTACAGACTGGAAAATTGCGCAGGTCGCACCAGTGTTCAAGAAGGGTAGTAGGAGTAATCCATTTAACTACAGACCTATATCATTGACGTCGGTTTGCAGTAGGGTTTTGGAGCATATACTGTATTCAAACATTATGAATCACCTCGAAGGGAACGATCTATTGACACGTAATCAGCATGGCTTCAGAAAACATCGCTCTTGTGCAACGCAGCTAGCTCTTTATTCGCACGAAGTAATGGCCGCTATCGACAGGGGATCTCAAGTTGATTGCGTATTTCTAGATTTCCGGAAAGCTTTTGACACCGTTCCTCACAAGCGACTTCTAATCAAGCTGCGGAGCTATGGGGTATCGTCTCAGTTGTGCGACTGGATTCGTGATTTCCTGTCAGGAAGGTCGCAGTTCGTAGTAATAGACGGCAAATCATCGAGTAAAACTGAAGTGATATCAGGTGTTCCCCAGGGAAGCGTCCTGGGACCTCTACTGTTCCTGATCTATATAAATGACCTGGGTGACAATCTGAGCAGTTCTCTTAGGTTGTTCGCAGATGATGCTGTAATTTACCGTCTAGTAAGGTCATCCGAAGACCAGTATCAGCTGCAAAGCGATTTAGAAAAGATTGCTGTATGGTGTGTCAGGTGGCAGTTGACGCTAAATAACGAAAAGTGTGAGATGATCCACATGAGTTCCAAAAGAAATCCGTTGGAATTCGATTACTCGATAAATAGTACAATTCTCAAGGCTGTCAATTCAACTAAGTACCTGGGTGTTAAAATTACAAACAACTTCAGTTGGAAGGACCACATAGATAATATTGTCGGGAAGGCGAGCCAAAGGTTGCGTTTCATTGGCAGGACACTTAGAAGATGCAACAAGTCCACTAAAGAGACAGCTTACACTACACTCGTTCGTCCTCTGTTAGAATATTGCTGCGCGGTGTGGGATCCTTACCAGGTGGGATTGACGGAGGACATCGAGAGGGTGCAAAGAAGGGCAGCTCGTTTTGTATTATCGCGTTATAGGGGAGAGAGTGTGGCAGATATGATACACGAGTTGGGATGGAAGTCATTACAGCATAGACGTTTTTCGTCGCGGCGAGACCTTTTTACGAAATTTCAGTCACCAACTTTCTCTTCCGAATGCGAAAATATTTTGTTGAGCCCAACCTACATAGGTAGGAATGATCATCAAAATAAAATAAGAGAAATCAGAGCTCGAACAGAAAGGTTTCGGTGTTCGTTTTTCCCGCTCGCTGTTCGGGAGTGGAATAGTAGAGAGATAGTATGATTGTGGTTCGATGAACCCTCTGCTAAGTACTTAAATGTGAATTGCAGAGTAGTCATGTAGATGTAGATGTAGATCGCCATAATGGCGTATCACCCGACGTGATGGTATGGGGTGCCATTGGTTACACGTCTCGGTCACCTCTTGGTCGCATTGACGGCACTTTGAACAGTGGACGTTACATTTCAGATGTGTTACGACCCGCGGCTCTACCCTTCATCGATCCCTGCGAAACCCTACATTTCAGCAGGATAATGCACGACCGCATGTTGTAGGTCCTGTACGGGCCTTTCTGGGTACAGAAAATGTTCGACTGCTTCTCTGGCCAGCAAATTCTCCAGATCTCTCACCAATTGAAAACGTCTGGTCAATGGTGGCCGAGCAACTGGCTCGTCACAATACGCCAGTCACTACTCTTCATGAACTGTGGTATCGTGTTGAAGCTGCTTGGGCAGTTGTACCTGTACACGCTATCCAAGCTCTGTTTGACTCAATGCCCAGGGGTATCAAGGCTGTTATTACGGCCGGAGGTGGTTGTTCTGGGTATTGATTTCTCAGGATCTATGCATCCAAATTGCGTGAAAATGTTCTAGTATAATATATTTGTCCAATAAATACCCGTTTATCATCTGCATTTCTTCTTGGTGTAACAAGTTTAATGGCCAGTAGTGTATTAGTACTATGCAGTACTATTATGAGGGAGCTCAGAAGCACAAACTGATGCTAACAGCTGCCCGGTGCGGTAAGACTGGCCCTGGCTGGACTGGAAATCACAACGCTGGAATCAGCGTCTCCTATTGGCTGTTATGAACGAGTTCTACTTTACACCAAAAGTACATGTGGATAGGTTCGTGTTTGCTCTGAACAATGCATTTTCACAGGTTTCTGTCAGGGCACATGTTCTATTTTACTTAAATTGCGCGATGTATACTGATGGAAAGGAAGTCTCAACATTGAGAAGTATTTGTGAGACATAAGTGAAAGTTGGTTGATTCTACACTCAAATTTCGTGCCAGTCGCGCAAGGGTGGCGATAGTAACGTCACTATGTGGATACGAATCATGTTTGCCTTAGATACAAGCTGTAACGATCGTGAGCGTTAGTTACCTCTGAGATTGGAGACGGTGAGTTCATATTAGTCAAGAATGCCTTAAAAGTGACAAAGACGGCATTATCAACACCTCGCCGATTATGAACGAGGCCGTATAATGGGGCTACGAGACATTACAGAAATACTTGGCAGCAATGTAGCCACTGTACATGATTGCTGGCAGTGGTGGTCACGGGAATGTACGGTCGCAAGAAGACCGGCCTCCGGATGGCCAAGTGGTACCACCGAAAGTGGAGACTATCGTGTTCGGTGTATACCTCTGGCGCATCGTACTGCATCTGCAGCAGCAATATGAGAGCAGTTGGCATCATAGTAACACAAAGAACTGTTGCAAATAGATTACAACCACAGCTCTGAGACAAATACCTTGTAGCGTGCATTCCACTGACCACAAACCACTGCCATTTGCTACTTCAAAGTTGTCAAGCGAAAGCTTAGTGAACGACAGGGTGGAGGCCTGTTGTGTTTTCTGACAAAATCGTATTCTGCCTCATTGCCAATGATGGGTGGGTGTCGCTTAGAAGAAGCCCTGTTGAGGATCTGCATCCAACCTGTCTTCATGCTAGAGACACAGGACATACAGCTGAAGTTATGGTCTGGGGTGCGATTTCGTATGACGGCAGGAGCATTCTCTTGGTTATCTTACTCACCCAGAGTTCAAATCTGTACGTCACTCTGGTGTTTCGACTTGTGCTGCAGTTCATGAACAGCATTGCAGGGGGTGTGTTCCAAGAAGACAACGCTCGCTCACATACCGCTGTTGTAACGCAGCATACTCCAGGGTATCGACATATTGCCTTGGCCTGCTCCATCTCCAGATCTGTCCCCAATCGAGAAAGTATGGAACATCATCCGAGGACAAATTCCAGCGTCATCTACAAATCGTTCATGTATCGATTGTCCAAGTGCAACAGGCAGGCGACTCCATCCCACAAACTGACACCCGGCACCTATACAACACAGTGTATACACGTTTTCATACTTGCATTCAACATTCTGGCGGTTACATCCGTCATCAATGTACCAGCATTTCACATTTGTAATGGCTTATCTCGCGCAGACATTGCAGTGTTAATCACTTCAATATGTTACCTTTACGAATTTCTTCTCGAAATTTCATTACTTTACATTAATTATTTTTGTTTTTTGCGGTTTTTTGGGTCAGTGTATATTAACAACAAAGACAACGAACCAGCACAACATTATCATCAAAGAAATATGTTTCAAACGGTTAGTTTCGGCGCAACACTTACGCCATCTTCAGGTCCACTATAAACCAAAGGAGTACTTTTGTTTCTGCCGCGCGGGATTAGCCGAGCGGTCTATGGAGCTGCAGTCATGGGCAGTGCGGCTGGTCCCGGCGGAGGTTCGAGTCCTCCCTCGGGCATGGGTTTGTGTGTGTTTGTCCTTAGGATAATTTAGGTTAATTAATGTGTAAGCTTAGGGACTGATGACCTTAGCAGTTAAGTCCCATAAGGTTTCACACACATTTGAACATTTTTTTTGTGCTTTTATTTCTTGACCAATTTATTGTAGTCGGTGCATATATACGTTAATATAAAGTGGAGTCACATGAAAACGAGAGTGATGAAAAAAGTCAGCTGATGATATACATAAATAGAACTAACAACCGCAACTGTATCATCAAAGATATAAATTTCAAACAACTAGCTTCTCGCAACTTTTAGCGATATCTTTACGTCGGCCATTAGCGAAAACAGTACTTTCATTCCTTGGCCCTTGAATCATAGAACCCATATGTCACTAGATGATGCATGCAGTCCACGACAAATATTATCAACGGGATCTACGATGCATGGACCAAGGAATGGAAGTACTCTTTATCGTTTACAGTGGAGTTGAAGTTAACGAACCGTAAGTGTTGCGCCGGACCTAATTGTTGCTGTTGTTGTTGCGGTCTCCAGTCCAGAGACTGGTTTGATGCAGCTCTCCATGCTACTCTTTCTTGTGCAAGCTTCTTCATCTCCCAGTACCTACTGCAACCTACATCCTTCTGCATCTCTTTAGTGTATTCATGTCTTGGTCTCCCTCTACGATTTTTACCCTCCGCGCTGCCCTCCAATACTAAATTGGTGATCCCTTGATCCATCCCTTCTTCTAGTCAAGTTGTGCCACAAATTTCTCTTCTCCCCAATTCTAGTCAGTACCTCCTCATCAGTTATGTGATCTATCCAACTTATCTTCAGTATTCTTCTGTAGCACCACATTTCGAAAGTTTCTATTCTCTTTTTGTCTAAACTATGTATCGGCCATGTTTCACTTCCATACATGGCTACACTCCATACAAATACTTTCAGAAACGACTTCCTTACACTTAAATCTGTACTCGATGTTAACAAATTTCTCTTCTTCAGAAACGCTTTCCATGCCATTGCCAGTCTACATTGTATACCCTATCCACTTCGACCATCATCAGTTATTTTGCTCCCCAAATAGCAAAACTCATTTACTACTTCAAGCGTCTTATTTTCTAATTTAATTCTCTCAGCATCATCCGATTTAATTCGACTACATTCCATCATCCTCGTTTTGCTTTTGTTGATGCTCATCTTATATCCTCTTTTCAAGACCCTGTCCATACCGTTCAGCTGCTCTTCCAGGTTCTTTGCTGTCTCTGACAGAATTACAATGTTATTGGCAAACTTCAAAGTTTTTGTTTGTTCTCCATGGATTTTAAGTCCTACTCCGAATTTTTCTTTGGTTTCCTTTACTGTTTGCTCAATATACAGATTGAATAACATTGGGGATAGGCTCCAACCCTGTCTCACTCCCTTTCTAACCACTGCTTCCCTTTCATGCCTGGGCGCTGATGACCACGCTGTTTATCGCCCGTAAACCTCAAACACACACACACACACCTTTCATGCTCCTCGACTCTTATAACTGCCATCTGGTTTCTGTAAAAATTGTAAATAGCCTTTCGCTCCATGTATTTTACCCATGCCACCTTCAGAATTTGAAAGAGAATATTCCAGTCAACAATGTCAAAAGTTTTCTCTGAGTGTACGAACGCTAGAAACGTAGGTATGCATTTCCTTAATTTATTTTCTAAGGTAAGTCGTTGAGTCAGTATTGCCTCACGTGTTCCAATATTTCTACGGAATCCAAACTGATCTTCCCCGAGGTTGGCTTCAACTATTTTTTCCATTCGTCTGCAAAGAATTCGCTTTAGTATCTTGCAGCCGTGGCTTACTGAACTCGGAACTAATAGTTCGAACCAAATTTCTTTGATGATATGTCTACGGTGGTTAGTTTTCTGTATTTGCTTCACCAGCTGTTGTCCCACGCGTGCGAGAACGATGGACTTCCAGAAATATATGGGCAGTTATGGTGATTACTTGAATAAAAGGTATTCTACATAGTTTTTTCCCGTCTCTCTCGTTCACATCTGACTGCCCTTCAAATGGTTCAAATGGCTCTGAGCACTATGGGACTAAACTTCTGTGGTCATCAGACCCCTACAACTTAGAACTACTTAAACCTAACTAACCTAAGGACATCACACACATCCATGCTCGAAGCAGGATTCGAACCTGCGATCGTTGCGGTCGCGCGGTTCCAGACTGTAGCGCCTAGAACCGCTCGGCCACTCCGGCCGGGTTCGATTCCCGGCGGGGACAGGGATTTTCTCTGCCTCGTGATGACTGGGTGTTGTGTGATGTCCTTAGGTTAGTTAGGTTAAACAGTTCTAAGTTCTAGGGGACTGATGACCATAGATGTTACGTCCCATAGTGCTCAGAGCAACTCTGGCTGGCTCACTGCCCTTCATACTAACCTCAATATGCACGAGTACCAAAACGGATTCAGATAATAGAAACCAGTTTCACACCTACGCCGTATGAGCTTTCCAGCCCGTATTACAATAATTCCGTATATGTGAGGACGAACAGAGGAAATCGAAAGACAGCGCTTGTCTAAAGGACGCGGGTTCGATGCTCACCTTTTCTGAGGACAAAAAGAAATGCTACGACCTAGTGAGTTAGTGACATTAGACTGCAGTGCCTCTTGATGTGCAAATCGTGTCGCAAACGTACACACACGGACGCACACGTCCACAGAAATAAAAACGCCGCTGTGCTCGAGCGAAGAGTAACGCTACCATTGTCTCGATGTGCCTACGCGTATAAGAATACCCTCTTTTCAGCGACAGAAAAGGAAAAGAAAGAAGCAGAGCGAAAAAAAAGGAGAGAGAGAGAGAGAGAGGAAAAAGGGGGGGAGAAGGAGAGTGGTAGTAGTAGTAGGAGGAGGAGGAGGAGCAGGAGGAGGAGGCGGCTGTGTGGCAGACCCCGCCCCCCGCGCGGCATCCGCGGCCGCCCGCGAGAGCGCGTCAGCAGCTAGCAGCAGCCGGCAGCCGGCAGGCAGGCAGCGCCGCGCGCACTCACACACACACACACACACACACACGTGTGGCCGCCTCGTCTTCGGCGGCGTGGCACCGAAGAGGAGAGAGAGAGCCAGGCAGGCGGGCAGAGCAGAGCAGCAGGGCAGGGCACAGCGGCGAGTATCGATTGTGGGCGAGCCGGCAGCCGGCAGCCGGCACCGGCGGGCGGTCGCGGACGCTGACGCCCTGAGCGACGGCCGCGCGAGCACCGAGGCGGCCGCGCCGAGCCGAGCCGCGCCAGTGGGAGTGCCCGAGAGCCGCCGCGGTGGCCGCGCCGGGGGACAGCGCCGCCGCCGGCGCCGCCGGCCCGCAGCCGCAGCCGCAGCCGCCGCCGCCGCCGCAGCCGCCGCAGCAGCAGCCGGTAAGTGCCGGCCGCGGCGCGCGCTTCCGCGCTTCTTTCCCCTCGCCCTCGCCTCTTTCGTAGCGCCGCGCGCGCCGCTCGCGCCTCCGTCGCCCCGCGCCGTACCGGACACTGGCCGCCGTCTTTTGTCTCGGCCGACGCGTACCGCCCCTTACCGGCCTCCTCTCGACGAACGCCGCGCGCCTTCGCCGGATTCCGATCGGTGGCGTCCTCGTCGTTACGGGAGGATAATGCTGGCGGAGGCGTTTCCGTCCCGGATTCGCTGAAGAACTGCGCGCAGGAGCAGTGCTGTGCCGGTCTAGACAAACTCTCGGAACGGTGCTGAGCTAAGCCTTACGACCAGGCAGAAGGGTAGCGTCGACGGCGTCGTCATTACGGTTGGAAGTGACTGACGCACTGTCAGTCAGGGCAAGCTGAAGAACCGCGCACTTCTACATCTAAACGACTAATCGCAATTCATCCTTACGAGCTTGGCAGTGTGTTCGTCGAGCCATTCTAGGACAGTACGTGGTGAAAATGAAACTCTAAATCTTTCTAGCTCTCATTTCTCTTATTTCATCACAATGGTCATTCCTCCTTATACAGGTGGGAGTCACCAAAATATCTTCACTCCAGCTCGCGTATCAAATTGGTGACACTTCACCTCTTCACGACAGAACACATCGAGCTTTCCTTCTCTGAGCTTTTTTGATCCACCGTCGATTCTGCCTGGTAAGGACACCATAACCCACAGCGATAGTCTAGCAGGGGACGGACAAGTGTATAGTGGTCAAGACCTTTACTGGATTTGTCATGCCTTCTATGTGTTCCGTCAACAAACCGCAGTCTCTGGTTCGCCTTCCCCAAAACATAATCTATAACATCCTCCCAATTTAAGTTGTTAGCAATTCTTACTCTTAGAAAATTAGTTGTGCTGATAGTAAACAAGAGGAATCGCCGGCCTCGGTGGCCGTGCGGTTCTAGGCGCTGCAGTCGGGAACCGCGGGCCTGCTACGGTCGCAGGTTCGAATCCTGCCTCGGGCATGGATAAGTGTAATGTCCTTGGGTTAGTTAGGTTTAAGTAGTTCTAAGTTCTAGGGGACTGATGACCTAAGATGTTAAGTCCCATAGTGCTCAGAGCATTTGAAGCATTTTGAGGAATCAGCCTCAGTTTTGCAAACTTCTGGTCTTTACCAGGTTTCGGCTAAATTAATCTAGCCTTCTTAGAAGCATAAAATTACTATAACACGCCTGAGTAAGGCACAGTCATGTTATAGTAATTTCATGCATCTGAAGAAGGCTAGATTAATTTAGCCGAAACCTGGTAAAGAACAGAAGTTTGCGCAACGTAGGCAGATTCCTCAGAATATTAGTATATTACAGTTGTTGACGGGGCTGCAATATGATAAAAATTCTTAGATAGTAGATATGTTCCTCCACTCCATTTCCAGCCTCGTGCGGCGATAGTAATCCAATGTTGAAGTAAAAATGCAGTCTCTGTTGCAAGTATTTATTTTAAAACTGTCGCGTTTGGTACTAGTGGCGGTTTACGCTGTCTAAGAAATTCTGAAGATGCGCCACTAACGAGAAACGCGTCAATTTCAGAATAAATTCCTGTAACAGAGACTGCCTTTTTATTTGAAAACTAAACTGACAGATTTTAGATTGCTCTCATTTCTCGTGTAACCGAAAATTAACGGAGTTGCAGTACACCTGTGTATGGCCTCACATGTTTTATTGTCTACAGTCAATTGTCGCTTTCCGCGTCGTACAGATATTTTCTCTAAATCGTTTTACAAATGGTTTTGATTTCCTGCTGACTTTAATAGACGATAAACGACAGAATCATCTGCGAACATTCTAAGAGGGATGCTCAGATTGTCTCTTAAATCATTTACACGGATTACAAACAGCAGAGAACCTTGCGCAACGTCAGGTGTCACTTCTGCTTTACTCGATGACTTTCAATCAGTTACTACCAACTGTGGCGTTTCTGACACGAAATCACGAGCCCAGCTGCACAATTGTGACGATACTCCATAGGCACACAGTTTGATTAGAAGCCGCTTGCGGGGAACGAGCTCAAAAACCTTCTGGAAATCTATAAACATTGAACCAATTTGACTTCCCCTGTTGACAGCACTCATTACATCGTGGGGATAAAGAGCCATTTGTCTTTTACAAGAACAATACTTTCTGAATCCGTGCTGAATATGTGTCGATATGTCTTTTCCTTTGATGTAATTCACAATGTTCGAACATAATATACATTCCAAAATGGTTCAAATGGCTCTGAGCACTACGGGACTTAACTTCTGAGGTCATCAGTCCCCTAGAACTTAGAACTACTTAAACCTAACTAACCTAGGGACATCACACACATCCATACCCGAGGCAGGATTCGAACCTGCGACCGTAGCGGTAGCGCGGTTCCACACTGTAGCGCCTAGAACCGCTCGTCCACACCGGCCGGCTATATGTTCCAAAATCGTACTGCAAATCGACGTCAGTGATATGTGTCTGTAACTCACCGAATTACAATTTCTTTCGTGTGTATTGGTGTAATCAATGCAAGTTTCCAGTCCTTAGGCACGAACCTTCCACCCAGCACCCCCAAAACAAGTGTACCGCTGAATCTCCCGACCAGGTCGTAGGGTGCTACAACTACGGGAAGTCCCACACACTTGAATAACATTCTAGGTTGGTTTGCACGAGTGTTTTGTAAGCAATCTCCTTTATACAGTGCCTATATTTACCCAGTATCCTGTCAATGAATCGAAGTTTGCTACTGACTGCATCTACGATTGAGCGTATGTGATCATTTCATTTCACATCCCTCCATGACAATGCAGTGCTCACCATCTGCTTGAAGTTATTTATTAATGATTGACGATGCGACCAGTGACCGCGTACTTACACCTTGATGCTGTTCTTCGTCCTTCCACCTTACACTAATTACAATTTGTTCCTGGTAAACCGCGGTTTCCACACAGCTGTATCGTCACTTTACTAAAGGGACATTTTCAGTCAGAAAGGGACCATTCACATGTATAATGTGAGATGACTAATCAGGTCCTTGAAAAATCATAACTGTTAGTTATGCTGTCACAAGATACCTGAGGATAGTCCGTTTCTGACAGAAACTGGTCGTTTCATAAAGTGACATGCGCAGTCCATGATCTTCCAAAAATTTCTAAAAGCTGCAACTCATAGCCCCTCAGAATAATAATTTCTTCCTTTTTCTTTTGCAACTAGCACAGTGATTAAGATTGTGGAATTGTATCTCAGATGAGATAGCTTCGAATCTTCGTCAGGCGGTCCTGATTTGAGTTAGCGTGGTTTCCCACGATATTCCGGTTCTTCTGATAAGACTGACAGATTACTCTCTCCAGATGTGTCCTGTGGCGTAAGACCTCGATGTTGATGGCGTGTTACAATCTAAATTCCCTCAGTATGATCTCCTTCCTCACTTCGGCGAGTTGAGCTAACGTACTTGTACAGTTCACGGGTTCGAGCACCGTGGTGTGGCCGGCCTCATCGAAACCGCATTCCATTTCGGCAAATTCCTGCACTCGAAAATCCGAGAACTATGTATTAGTCCCAATGTTTCTTCTTATTATTATTTATTCTAATGAAACTTTAAGGAAAATTCTGTAGAACTACTCGTTTGATTTTGTAATCTGTACGGTGAAGAATCTGATATGCAACTGCCCACGTAACTTATACTGATCGGAAAAGGGCCTCTAGGGCCTAAATCCGTAATGTTCGTCAGAACTATCTCCCAACTGGACTGCAGTAAATAACCAATATCCATTTGCAGTTTCTGTGAACGTCTTTGTAGGAATATGCCTGCACTTGTAAATACCCCCTTCTTGTCTAACGTTTTCCAGAGTTGCCTATCTGCCTCCTCACTAAACTGTTTTCTGGATTCTAATCTTTATCTGCCTACTTGCTTTGCAATACGATCCCTCAAGCACCAAGCTGACATTTCCTGCACACCTCAGCACTTGTCCCACCAACTTCTCTTCTGAGAAACGTTCTCCGCACAAGACTTGGAGTACTTCTTCTCTCTACGCTTGATCCAGTTTCTTCTTACTTCAAGATTCTTTTCCATGCAATAATGTGCTGCAGATATGTAGTTTCAGAGATATCTCTATTCCACGTCAATATTTGATACCTACAAAGCTCTTTCATTGAAGAAACCGTTCTTCACCTGCGGCAATCTGCTTCGAATGTGTATGTTGATTCTGTTATGTAGTGCACTCATGCTTTGTTGGTAGTAGATTACGTGAAGGCCTTGCTACATCTCTCGTAAACCGATGTTTCCTACTAATCATGGTTAGCAAACATCTTTCACCATTTTTTTCTTTCTATACCTTTCTTAATATCTCTTTCCCCATTTTAGCGTGAAGGCTATTTACAAAACAGCTAAATCTTTCCAGTAACAATTATTAGATGTTTATTGTTTAGTATAGACTAATGTTGCTTCAGCACCGATATCACACTAAGTTGACGTCTTAATCAGTTTCGACAAAAATGTGGGTGAGAAATCAGCCCAAGAACTTTATGAAAGATTCACTCAAATCTTCTCTCGAATTGATGTAGGCATGTGGATTGCAAGCACAACCTATGAGTGGTACCTTTGAACTCTGTGTCACCTCTTCTTCTATCTTTTTTTTAATAGACAAAAGTTAATAGTGTGTTGCTGATGTGACTCTGTGCGTTCCGATCTTTGTTCAACCAGTTTCGCGTAAGACGCAACACCGAAATATCGAATCTGCACTTCGAAATCAGTCAGCAGTTGATTTACAAATGCAAGACGTCTTTTCACAAATCCATCTGCGTTCATGTGCAAGATTCGTGATGGAAGCTGTCTCGACAGATTAATATCTATTTCAGTCTGTAATCAGGCCGCATTCACCCATAAGTAAACTGTGCGAGATACTTCGCTGCAGTGGAATGTCTCAGCCTTTTCACTAGGAACTGGCTCAGTAGTTCGTTTATAGCTTAGTTCTCAAAACAATCCTTTCACCCTAATGTGTGCTGGACACCACGATAGTGATGAACATTCATGCTTACTGCATCTCCCCCGTTTCTGAAGTACGGTAGTTGTTACATTGACGTCAAAAGCATTCTCATTATATACGAAACGATTTATAAGCAAGGTGCAAATTTTTCTTGTAAGCAAAAAAAGTACCTTCCATGGAGCTATACTTTCATTATAAGTCTTGTCAATATAGGCACGCCAGAATTCATCCCCAGACTTGGGAGTGCTGGTGTGCTCCCTTGCAGACGATGCATTGCTTGCAGCGTAGTGCTTCTTCGTGACAGGTCCTGGCGACGGCGCACCAGAGCTAAAGGCGTTTTTCTCCTTTTTGCCTTGACGGACGACAGTCGATTGTGATCTGCCGTCTGAGAACTGCAGCAGTCCGAAGCAGAATTGAAACCGGTCTTTTAGCTTCTGGCCTCCGCCTCCAACGCTCCTACACCACCGCCGCTGCACCACTGCGAGTATTTCGCGAGCTCCAAGCCAGCCGGTTCAGTCAACACTCATTTGTGCGACTGTTGTTTAACTGCTAAGCCTCGGCGATACTGATTCTTACATAGTATGTCATACAGAAGTGTCACGCTCTTGGGTTTACCTTGTTTTCTCTCTGATGCCTCCCACCTACCGAGACAGCACAGTGGGTTTGGCTCTGGCCTCGTATTTGAAAGGACGCCAACATTGCATGTTTTTACTCTAAAGCGCTCAAGGCGAATATCGGGAAACGGACATAACTGATTTCCTTGCTCATAGTTTCTCAATCACAGCTCGTGTTCCTTCTTTAATGACTTCGTCGTGGACGAGATGTTAAGCCCTGATTCTCCAACTCTGATGTTGACGATGATGATGATGATGACAATGACGATGAAGATGATGATGACCTGCCACTGATCCTACCAGCCAAGCAGTTTTACTATTGAATTATGCACTTATTTTGTGATGTTAGCTCCCTGAATGGTTATGTTCTACTGCCAAGGCCCTAAGGGTTCGTCACCAAAAGTCACGTCGTCAGTGTCACGTTTGAAGGAGAGCACCGATTTACACAGTTTCGCTCGTGCGAAACTCAGATTGCTCTTTCTACGCACGATATCCTGTGAATCAATGCCCTACAGCAGAATGTTAACGAAGGAACGAGCATACGAAGTAGGTTCGCAGATGTGTGAGTACTTGAAGATCTCTTAAGTAATAGAACCAGTAAGTTGCCCTCGATGGTGAGGTTTCATCACAGACAAGAGCATCGTCAGAGTGCCCAAGGGAAGTGTGATAGGACCGCACATTTTCTCCGTATACATAAATGATCTGATGGACAGGGTGAGCAGCAACATGTGGCTGTTTGATGATGATACTGTGGTGTACGGGAAGGAGTCATCGCTGAGTGCTTGTAGGAGAATACAAGATGACTTAGAGAAAACTAGTTGGTGTGATGAATGGTAGCTAGCTCTAAATATAAATAAATGTAAGCGAATGCAAATGAGCATAGAAAGCAAACCCCTAATGTTCAAATACAGCATTAATAGTGTGCAAAATGGTTGAAATGGCTCTGAGCGCTATGGGACTTAACATCCGAAGTCATCAGTCCCCTAGAACTTAGAACTACTTATACCTAACTAACCTAAGGACATCGCACACATCCATGCCCGAGACACGATTCGAACCTGCGACCGTAGCGGTAGCGCGGTTCCGGACTGAAGCACCTAGAACCACTCGGCCACTCCGGCCGGCAATAGTTTGTAGCTTGACGCAGTCACGTCGAAGGAATATCTGAGCGTCTCGTTGCAAAGTGATATGGAAGCACGTAAGGACAGTAGTAGGAAAGTTGAATGGCCGACTTCTATTCATTGAGAGAGTTTCAGGGAAGTGTGGTCCATCATCTGTAAAGGAGGCCGCGTATAGAACACTAGTGCGACCCAGTCTTGAGCACTGTTCGAGTGTTTGGGATCCCCCCCCCCACATCGGATTAAAGGAAGACATCCAAGCAATTCAGGTGCGGGCTGCTAGATTTGTAGGTTCGATCGACGCGCACGTGTTACTGAGATCCTTCGTGAATGAAATGGGAATCCCTTGAGGGAAGACGACGTTCTCTTCACGAACCCACGAACCACTATTAAGAAAATTTAAAGGAGCGGCATATGTAAGTGACTAGAGAGCGATTCTACTACCGTCATTTTGTGCAAGGACCACGAAAACAAGGTAAGAAAAATTCGGGCCTATACGGAGGCACATAGGTATTCGCTTTTCCCTCGCTCTATTTGAGAGTGGATCGGGAAAGGTAACGACCAGCAGCGGTGCAAGGTACCCTTCGCCATACGCTTTACGGTGACTGCCGGAGAATGTATGTAGATGTATATGTATAGATATGTGGCAATAAATATGTTCTGAATTTCGTGAAGAATTTGCTACAACCTCAAGGTAATTGAATGCGAATCATTCTGAGTGTGAATTCTATTTCCACGTGATATCTTTGCGTCAGATACACCTGTTCTAGGTCTCAGGCTGAAACCGCATTTGCAGGACGGTACACGGATATACTGCAAGAAATGCTTCAAATGGCTCTAAGCACTATGCGACTTAACATCTGAGGTCATCAGACCCCTAGACTTAGAACTGTTGTTGTCGTTGTGGTCTTCAGTCCTGAGACTGGTTTGATGCAGCTCTCCATGCTACTCTGTCCTGTGCAAGCTTCTTCATCTCCCAGTACCTACTGCAACCCACATCCTTCTGAATCTGCTTAGTGTATTCATCTCTTGGTCTCCCTCTACTATTTTTACCCTACACGCTGCCCTCCAATGCTAAATTTGTGATCCCTTGATGCCTCAGAACATCTCCTACTACCCGGTCCCTTCTTTTTGTCAAGTTGTGCCACATACTCCTCTTCTCCCCAATCCTATTCAATACTTCATCATTAGTTATGTGATCTACCCATCTAATCGTCAGCATTCTTCTGTAGCACCACATTTCGAAAGGTTCTATTCTCTTCTTGTCCAAACTATTTAACGTCCATGTTTCACTTCCATACATGACTACACACCATACAGATACTTTCAGAAATGACGTCCTTACACTTGAATCCATACTCGATGTTAACAAATTTCTCTTCTTCAGAAACGCCTTCCTTGCCACTGCCAGTCTACATTTTATATCCTCTCTACTTCGACCGTCATCAGTTATTTTGCTCCCCAAATAGCAAAACTCCTTTACTACTCTAAGTGTCTCATTTCCTAATCTAATTTCTTCAGCATGACCCGACTTAATTCGACTACATTCCATTATCCTCGTTTTGCTTTTGTTGATGTTAATCTTATATCCTCCTTTCAAGACACTGTCCATTCCGTTCAGCTGCTCTTCCAAGTCTTTTGCTGTCTCTGACAGAATTACAATGTCATCGGTGAACCTCAAAGTTTTTGTTTCTTCTCCATGGATTATAATACCTACTCCGAATTTTTCTTTTGTTTCCTTTACTGCTTGCTCAATATACAGATTGAATAACATCTGGGACAGGCTACTACCTTCCCAATCACTGCTTCCTTTTCATGCCCCTCGACTCTTATAACTGCCATCTGGTTTCTGTGCAAATTGTAAATTGCCTTTTGCTCCCTGTATTTTACCCCTGCCACCTTTAGAATTTGAAAGAGAGTATTCCAGTCAACATCGTCAAACGCTTTCTCTAAGTCTACAAATGCCAGAAACCTAAGTTTGCCTTTCCTTAATCTTTCTTCTAAGATAAGTAGTAAGGTCAGTATTGCCTCACGTGTTCCAACATTTCTAAGGAATCCAAACTGATCTTCCCCGAGGTCGGCTTCTACTAGTTTTTCCACTCGCCTGTAAGGAATTCGCGTTAGTATTTTGCAGCTGTGACTTATTAAGCTGATAGTTCGGTAATTTTCACATCTGTCAACACCTGCTTTCTTTGGGATTGGAATTATTGTATTCTTCTTGAAGTCTGAGGGTATTTTGCCTGTCTCATACATCTTGCTCGCCTGATCGTAGAGTTTTGTCAGGACTGGCTCTCCCAAGGCCATCAGTAGTTCTAATGGAATGTTGTCTACTCCCGGGGCCTTGTTCCGACTAAGACTTAGAACTACTTAAACCTAACTAACCTAAGGACATCACACACATCTATGCCCGAGGCAGGATTCGAACCTGCGACCGTAGCACCAGCGCGGTTCCGGACTTAAGCTCCTAGAACCGCTCGGCCACAATGGCCGGTTATACAGCAAGAAATCTGCCCTCAATTTCGAAAATAAATAAACTTCAAGGTAATCGTATGCACATTATTCGGAGTTCAAGGGAGCACAACATGTCCGTGTGACATCACTGCCTTGTATATACCTCTTCTGGTATTCAAGCAGAAAGCGTGAAGGAACACAAAGGAATCTCTGGAGGAGATTTGGGGCCTCCGTCTCCAGTGTTTTCGCATTGTGGTGGACTTCTTTGTTATTCCGCTCCACGCCTACAGCCGACAGACGCGGAATTAACAACAGCCTCGGCGTTCGCTACGGGCGTCTACAACATGGACTGATTTCATTGCGCACGTCAATCCACACAGAGCTATCTTTTACGTTGCGTATGTTCGAGAGAACTAGAAACAACTGCGGTGGCAAAACCACAACTGCTTACTCACATTTCTAATATCACGCATCGTTCCTAGCTATCAGTTCTAGTTTACGACAAGGCCTTCCTGCTCTGAACCATGTTCCCGAAATAATCCTCTTACGAAGAGTCACATACGTCACTGAAAAGCGTTTCATTGGTGGGGAAGGGGGAGGGTGCACAAAAAGGTAAAGGACACGAGACTGCGACTGGTGTGATCAAAACGATTCGGTCCTAGTCTGATATAGACCAAGACAAACTTGCAGGCACATGACAAGAGGATTTGCACCCTTTGTCAGAATAAATTTATATTCCAGACTGCGACGCAAACTCGGGACCTTGCCTTTCAAGGTTAAGTTTCATTGCACAGCACACTTCTCTGCAAAGTGAAAGACTAATTTTCCTTCGATTGTGAATGTGACAGGAGGCAATTTCTTTGAATTGCAGGAAGAGAAATGGTTCAAATAGCTCTAAGCACTATGGGACTTAACATCTGAGATCATCAGTCCCCTAGACGTAGAGTTACTTAAACCTAATTAACCTAAGGACATCATACACATCCATGCCCGAGGCAGGATTCGAACCTGCGACTGTAGCAGTAGGGTGGTTCCAGACTGAAGCGCCTAGAACTGCTCTGCCAAAGGCCCGTGCAAAAAGAGAAACATTCCGTCCTAGTACCGAAAAAGAAAGAAAGGGAGGAAAATGATACGATGTTGAGAAGAAATTAGAACTCTGATGAAAAATAAATACTGGAAAAACACTATTCATAAGACATGACAAATATTTAGAGACTGAATTGTAAAACATATATATACAAATATGTGTATTCGAATGTGGCTCTTGAATGAAGTGATATGTACGAAAACGATGAAGAAAAGAATGTATGCTGGTGCTAAAACGTTAAAAACTCTTTTCTTGAATTGTTTGGTAGGTCTACACTGTTCATCTTTTCCACTATTTCGCGCATTTTTTCCTCGTTTGACTTACGAAATGCATAACTTCAAACCTTTTCGTGACAGGAATACGCATTTCACCTCATTGAGGAGAAAATAATAAAGCATGTATTACGACGAATTACACCTGATGATAGATCCACAGGGTCCGAAATGCATCGTGTGCTTAATAAAAGACGAAAAGTTGTGACTGAAGGCATTTTTAATTCACGTCTCCAGAAATTAAATAGTTTTTTTCTGAGATATTTTAGAAATATTATAAGGAGAGATCTTTACTATAGAAATGTTCTGTAACAGATGATATCTGATATTTAGCGCGAAACGAAAAAGTTTTCGTGGAGAAAGGAAGATTTTTAAATGTTGCAGGAGTATCGATGTGAAAGAAACATTATTCCACTTCTATGTATCCGCTTTCCCGATAGCGTTATTGGGTCCAGTCCCAATGTGTTCTTCGTCGACTAAAGAGATCTGGAGCAACGCGTCGTATATCAATTACTCTACTTGGAGCAGGATCAAGGTAGCGGAAAAAAAAATAATAATTGCACCAACTTCTGCAGAAGGTGGCCACCGAAACAACGGCGTTGCTTTTATTTTACCATTGTTTGCAGAGAGGTTTCTTCTTCGTGGGAGAATATTACGACCTGGCCTCGTGAGACAGACGGCAGTCTCACAGAATGGACGGTGGTAAAGTATTCATTACGAGCTGTCATTCCCACTAAGAGCGTGACTGTCCATCTTTTACTTATGTAGATGACTAGGTAATGCGGCCAGCTCTGCTGTCCACGAGTCGCTGAGCTGCCTGCTACCGTGGTCCCTCCCTCTCCCTTCTTCCCGCCCCTCACCCCTCTTTCCATCCTTCCTTCCTTCCTTCCTTCCGTCCTTCCTTCCTCTCATCCTGTCATCCTCTCTCTCTCTCTCTCTCCGCCCGTGCATTCCTCTCTTCCCCTGTAATTGTGCGCCCGCAACTCTCCTGCACGTCTATTTCTGTCCCGCTCACTCCCCGCCCCACCATTCCCCGCACTCGCATACACACATACGAACAGACGCTCACACACACTCCACGCACGCACACATTCACACCCACACCAGCACAGACACACGCATACACGTACACGCACGCACACACACACACTCAAAAGCTCCCACTCCAGCCGCTTGTCACTGCGCAGGAAATCCAGAGTTCTGCCGCGAATACTATGGCGCGGAGGGGGGCCGGAGGGGGACGAGGAGGGGGTAGGTAGAGGCAGGAAAGGGGGATGGAGAGAATTGTATCGACGCGCTGCACCGGAAACGAACGAAATCGTCCGCGCCTCGCGCTTTAAGGTGAGAACTCGGCTTAAAGCAGTGCTCGCGAAAGCTTTAAAACGGCTCCGAAAGCTCCTTTAATTCGGCTGCACGCCGACAGCCGAATGTAAACATCGCGCTGAAGGTTAAATGGATTTTTATCTGGAACAGTAAATTATATAGTTGACGCGAGTGTGCCAGGCTAAGTATCGTGTAGTTTGGTGCCTGCAGTGGGGGGAGGGGTGATTCCGCTAAAAGCGTGTAAGTAGCTCGCGACGCCCCGTATTATACGGCCGCAGTGCGGACCGCAGGCCGTAATGCGATGAGGGGCGGCGCGGGGCGGCGTGATTAAGGAAGGCGGCGACGGACAACAGGTGCGGCTGCAGCCCGCAAGCAGAAAGCAGCCGGCACAGTCGCCGACGGCGCCGGCGACGCATCGAGCGGCCGAGCTGCTTCCGCCGCGCCGTGGGGTGGGGGTGGGGGGTGGGGGGGGGGAGGTGTAGGCGTCTGCCTGGAGCACCGCAGGGCCGCGGCGCTGCGGGGAGCTCGCCAGGTGCGGGGTGGATGACGCCGCTTTCCGAAGAAACTGACATTCACTCCCTGCTATTACATTATCACGCCCTTACGTCTTAACAGTGCCGCACGTTAATGGTTTCACATTCATTTGCAAAGCGTCAACAGTGCTTATTAGAGTATGTTACACTTTTTTTTCAGTATATATCGTGTTGGCCTTTGACTGTAAAAATTATGTACTACATCCACTACTGCATATTCGTGCGAGTGTCCATCAGTCACGTGGTAGTGGTATCAGTAGCCCCGCGTACAGGCGCTGATGGCCCGAGCGGTACCGCCCGACCGTCGTGTCATCCTCTGTCAGTGGCGTCATTGCATGCGTTTTCTGTATATAACTGGGGTATTTCCACGTTACTCGGACAAACTATTAGGGGATTTGGCATGTGTCTTAAGGAACAAAATGAGGATAGGAACCCGGCTCCAGAAACGTCACGCAAACCGTTCAAGAAACTTTCTGGCAGATTAAAACTGTGTGCCGGAGCGAGACTCGAATTCGGGACCTTTGCCTTTCGCGGGCAAGTGCTCTGCCAACTGAGCTACCCAAGCACGACTCACGCCCCGTCCTCACAGCTTTACTTGTGCCAGTACCTCGTCTCCTACGTTCCAAACTTTACATAAGCTCTCCTGGTAGAGCATTTGCACGCGAAAGGCAAAGGTCCCGAGTTCGAGTCTCGCTCCGGCACACAGTTTTAATCTGCCAGAAAGGTTCATGACAGCGCACACTCCGCTGCAGAGTGAAAATCTCATTCTGGAAACCGTTCAAGTTTTAGGTTCAAAAAAATGGCTCTGAGCACTATGGGACTTAACTTCTGAGGTCATCAGTCCCCTAGAACTTAGAACTACTTAAACCTAACTAAGGACATCACACACATCCATGCCCGAGGCAGGATTCGAACCTGCGACGGTAGCGGTAGCGTGGCTCCAGACTGTAGCGCCCAGAACCGCTCGGCCACTCTGGCCGGCCAAGTTTTAGGCACCAGCGCATATATATATATATATATATATATATATATATATATATATATATATATATATATATATATATATATATATATATACCGAAAGATTCCGTGATGATGTTACAAACTGTCATGGATGATGGAGAAGGATAACTGTATCAATTTGAGGTAAGGGACTACGGTCGAAAAACGAACGAATCGAATGTTATTATCCGAAACCGTTTGATGGCCCTGACAGTGGAATGCAAATACAGGTACTTTTGTTGCTCAAATTGTAGTATAGGCAATTTTCAGATGTGTTAGTGTGGACCGAAATAGGATAATATGTCCAGTAAACTTCGGCTCTAAACTGCATACCTGTCGAGCTCCGAGCATCTGTTCATCTTCGCTGCTGTGAAGCACATTCTATCGAACAGGTACTCATTCCTGTTAAGGTGTGCATTTTAGAGCCCATGTTTACTGGAAATTTTTCTTGTTTTAGTTCACACTACCATTTCAGAAAGTTGCCTACCCTACAGTCATACCAACAACAATACTAATACATGTATTCCACTGTCAGAAGTATCAGAACCGTTTTCGCTTATAACTTTCGACTCGTTCGTTTTCGGTACAGAGACCATTACCTCAAATACATACATTTATTCTTCTTCATCATCCTAGAAAGTTTTTAGCGTAAACATGGAATAAACCTGCACATATATACGCATCAGCACCTATAGCTTTGACACTCTGCACAGTCGTCAATAGGTGGCGTTACCGGACATGGGTTGCTGTGTAAAACCTGATCTACTAATTCCCCTCTATAATCTCTAGAAGTATGCAACACGTATTGTGAAACGCCATTTGTATTTAACTTTTTTATGGAATTTAAAAATTTCATTTTAAAAGATAATAAATGCGCCTTTTTCTCAAAAGCTATTCAAGAGATTTTTACAAAAATGTCTCTGTTTAATCTTTCAGCGTGTAGCAATCTTCTCTGATGAGGGTTTTTAGAATATATTGAACATGAGGTTTTAGTAATTATTTTAAATATAATTCTGAAAAAATAATATAAAGTTCATGCAAAATTCCTAGCACTTTGCCCCATATATTTCACCGCACACTCAAAATTTCAAGATTTACTCTTGAAACAACATATATAGGGTTTGTAGAATTACAGAATCTGCCGAATGGAATGAACGGTCTAATGAGTGCAGAATATGGATTGACAGCGTATCGAAAAAGACGAAAGTAATGGGAAGTAGTCGAAATGAGAACACCAGGAAACTTAACGTCGGTCATCACGGAGTAGACGAAGTTCACGAATTCTGCTACCTAGACAACAAAATAACCCATGACGGACTGAGCAATGAGGGCCCGAGGGCATAGAAAGCAAATTAGCACTGGCAAAGAGGGCACTCCTGGCCAAGAGAAGTCTACTGTTCTGAGTATGTACGTGTGGAGCACAGCATTGTATCGTAGTGAAACATGGACTGTTGGAAAACTTGAAAAAGAAAAAAAAAGATAATTGTACCATTTGAGATTTGGTGCTACAACTGAATGTTGAAAATTAGGAGGGCCGGGAAGGTGAGGAATGACTAGGGCCTCTGGAGCATGGGCGAGGAAAGGAGTGTATGGAAAACACTGAGAAGAAGAAAGGACAAGATGGTTGGACAGATGTTAAGACCTCACGGAATAACGTCCATGATACTAGACGGAGCTGAAGTGAACAAAAACTATAGAGCGAATCAGAGACTGGACTACATCCAATAAGTTATTGAGGACGTAGATTCCAATTGCTACTCTGAGGCGATAAAGCTGGCACAGGAGATGAATTTTTGCCGTTCTGCATTAAATCAGTCAGAAGAATCACGACTCAAAAAAGAAATAAGTCTAAAAAATTTCATAATTCTAGCCGTCACAGATTCTGAGAAGAGATACGTAAAATAAAAAAAAAAACATGACTTTCAGCAAAAGCAATTGAAATGTCAACCCAATGTTTTTTCTCACGTTACATCTTCAGAAGGCCCTAGATTTGTACTCAGGGTCATCTATCGCTTCACATCTTCTCCTTCAGTTTCTTGTTGTTTCCCCTCTTTCGTTTACCATGTCTTCAATTAACTTTTCAGTTGCAGAGAAACATCGTAAGTCTCTTTTTCTCAAGAAATGTAGAGGGAAATTTCCTGTCTTAAAGCCCTTTCTCTCTAATACTTTCATCCCCCCAACGTTGCCGGCCGGAGTGATCGTGCGGTTCTAGGCGCTACAGTCTGGAACCGCGAGACCGGTACGGTCGCAGGTTCGAATCCTGCTTCGCGCATGGATGTGTTTGATGTCCTTAGGTTAGTTAGGTTAAGTAGTTCTAAGTTTTAGGGGACTGATGACCTCAGGAGTTGAGTTCCATAGTGCTCAGAGCCATTTGAACCATATTTTTGAACCTCCCAACGCCCTCGTTATTAAATACAAGAACTGCATCATAAGTTGCAATTTTAACAAGTGCGGCGGATGAAAGTGTCGTTTTATGGCATCGTCTGCATATGAGTGAATTTAGAGACTCATTGGGATTCTTGGTTTTTCCATGAACACTCCTTCTTAGATTTCAGGATCGGCCAGAAACCTATAAGTTGGTTTGATAACATCCAGGATACAATTTAGAAGCCTGTCCTTCTGAATGTAATCCACGAAATCATTGTGCACCGAGCTAGTATCGAAGTGTTACATCGAAAAGTGGTCGTGACAGCAACGTCACGTTGCACATTTAATTTTTTTCAGGCACTTTGGATGCAATTTCATTATCTAAACTTTGAGAACTTATTTTACATACGTCCGACTAGTAAATAAAAAATAAATCGAAAAGTGACATTTTCGATCACTTTCATGAAGGACCCCCGTTGAACAGACGTCATGGTTGCCTTTGATTCTAACTGATGTGTTATATCTACTATCTACTATTGCAAATTCGGCCAAGTGTCCATCAATTAAGTAGTAGCAATACCAGTAGCTCCGCGTAGTGGCCCTGCTGGGCCAATCGGTACCGACCGACCATCGAGTCTTCCTCTGCCATCCGCGTCATTGGATGCGGTATGGAATGGCGCGTGGTTAGTACATCGCTCTACCGGCCGCTGTCGGCTTTCTTGACCTTGAAGCTGCTACTTTTCACTCAAGCAGCTCCTCAATTGGCATCCCGAAGTGGCGTACACCCTGTTCCAAACCTGTCACCACGGGAACATCTCTTGCAATATCGGGAACCGATACCGTGTCCTCTGCATAGCGGTCGGATGTGCTGACCACTGATATACACAGATGGACATTTATCATTCGGATGATAGATTTCGGGGAGTCCCCTTGGTGAGTACCCTCGCCTCTCACCGTTGGAGTCATTTATTTTAGTGAGGCCCCTTGTCTCTCACCAATGAGGTCACTGTTTTTGGTGACTCCCCTTGCCTCTCATCATTGGGATGTTTGATTTCGATGAATCCCCTTGCCTCTATATATATGTCCTAGGTGAAAAGCTGAAATCAGTGAAGGAAGTCTGCACTACAACTTACGACCTCCTAACCACCCTTCCTGTGGGTGAAGTCGCTTTGTATTTTCAAATGAGAACCTCCCAATTTTGATGCAAATTCAGATTCTGCGGCTGAAGCTACAAATGGCTTACTCAAACTGTTGTTTTCCATTTATTGTAGATGGTACTGTAATCGCGAAATTTCAGGTATGCCTGATTTTGCAATTAAGAGCCGACGTATTTTATTCTACACTTATTTTACGATGTAAATGTGTAACTTTATCTCTATTGGTTGATTTCATGGTTCAGATTTTGCTTTTCCAAATTTGATTGTAAAGTACAAGATGGTTAGCCATTTCAATGTCTGGTTAGAAACGACGTTTAGCATGATCCAGGAACAACGACGCAGATGTAAATTTTCCTGTTCGCAACAGGACCCTTGATGTCAGTGAGTTCCCCTGCCTCTCACGATCCAGGTGCTTGATTTTGCTGTGTCCCCTTGCCTCTCACTATTGGTGTGCTTCATTTTGCTGAATTCCCTTGCCTCTTTCAATTCGGATGATAGATTTCGGGGAGTCCCCTTGGTGAGTCCCCCACCTCTCACCGTTGGAGTCATTTATTTTAGTGAGTCCCCTTGTCTCTCACCAATGAGGTCACTGCTTTTGGTGACTCCCCTTGCCTCTCACCATTGGAATGTTTGACTTCGATGAATCCCCTTGCCTCTCTCCATTGGGGTGAGTGATTTTAGAGAGTCTTCTTGTCTCTCACAGTTGGGGTGTTTAATACCGGCGAGTCCTCCTGCCTCTCGCACAACTATCTCAGTGATCATACACCGCCACAAATAGCATCCATACCAAATTTATATGCATCAATCACTCATGAGCATGATTTTCAGAATAGGATGCGATTTGCAATGCTGCGCTAATACAAATACAAAGCCGCAATTCTTTTCTCAGGCAATGTCTCTGGCGAGTTAACATTTAGGAAACACGGTGAAGTTAATAAATTTAACATGCATTAATGGAGTGTGGAACACTCGCATTGGGTATTACAGTTTATTGTTGGCGTCCTTGGTCTTTTAACGTTTGGTGCAGTGTGACAGGCGACGTACTAATTGCCCTCCTTGTTGTGGAAGGCACACTGAACGGGAAAGGTATTTAAGTTATTGCAAGAGGAGCTACATCTTCCATGATATACCCCTCGTGGTGCGACAGAAGATTTGGTTACAACACGTTGGGCCAAATCGCGATTTCAGTGGCCGCCTGGACCTGTGGAGATGGTCCAGTAACCTAGCCTGGCAGTTACCTGATCTTATGTTGCCGGATTGTTTCTTGTGCGGTTATCTGAAGGAGAAAGTGTATGCAGAAGTACCAACTACTCGACAGAACAGGATATATCGTAACAGAAATGCTTCCTCAAACATTGAACTACGCAGCCTCTTAAATAGTGTACATGCATTCGACTCAAGATTAATAAATGTATGGTAATGAAAGGTCTTCAGTTTCAGCATTTATTGTCAATTACGATTAAGGTGAGAGGTAAGCGGACTCACCGATAGCCATCATCCCTTTTTTTAGAAGCGGAGGGACTCACCGAAATCAAGCATCCAAATGGTGGGAGGCAAGGAGACTCACCAAAGTCAAGCACCCCAAAGGCGAGAGGCAAGGGAACTCACCGAAATCAAGCATCACAATGGTGAGAAACGCCACCTAGTTATTTATTTAGGCGTCACACTTTCATCGTTTGTAAATTGCTGTACAGCATGATGAACAGTTGCATGGGATCGTGGACTACCAGCAAAACGTTTGGCATAAAGGCAAATAGCAGTGTCCAGCTTTCTTGCAGCCTTGCCATAAATTAAAATTATGTCTATCTTCTCTGGAACAGATGCAATATCGCTGCAGAGAGGAGTGGAGCCGAGAAATATGGTGTTTATACTTATAAAGAACCCAACACTGCAGTGGGGCGTGCCGCCTGGTGGAGCACTGAGCAACAGGGCGAGCGTGTGAGTGTTTACACGGTATAAATAGCAGGTGTCACTATCACTTCATGGACATTTATCTGTTTACAGTGGTAATGGTTTTTATTCAGCCAATAGCCACATAGCGGCCAGCGTGAGAGTTATGGCGGTTGGATGGAAACACACAGAGAAATCAGTCACCTTGATAGCGGGCTTCGAAGGAGGCTACCAAAATCAAGCATTTCGATGGTGTGGAGTCTCACCAAATTCTACCCCCTGGGTTACACTAAACTACGTTATCATACAACCATCTTATGTACCACAAATGTCAATGTCTAGCGATATTATTTGTGCCATACAATCACATCTGCAGCACTCAAGAAACGTTTCAACATCAGTATCAACCATTACAACACAAAGATTTACATTTACATCGTAAACAACATGTAGAATCAAATGCGTCAGTTCTTAATTGACAAAAACAAACACACTTGATATATGTCGATAACAACGCCATCTACCAAGAATGGCAACCAATGATTTAAGTAAGCCGTACGTATTGTTTGGGCGTAGAATCCGAATATGCCATAGAAATAGGGGTGTTCCCATTTGAAAGTAAAAAGTTGACATCGCCCACACAGGAATTGTAGTCAGGATGTGGCCAGTTGCAGCACAAACAGAGGGCCCCATTACTAATATTAACTTTTCACCTAGAACATTGTTTTTTCGTCTGACAGGTTGTAGTTGTCTCAAGTTAAAACAAATATTCTGCATCTATAGGGTGATTCAACTGCACCTGCTGATAGGTTTTATGCAGGCTGTAGCACCTTTTAAAAACCATTCATAAGCTTATCATATTTTCTCGCTCGCTACGTGGAAACTATCATTCTTACAGAGAAAATGAACAGGACGCTTTAGCTGGAAATTAACGTTAAATTTTGTCCCGGAAAACATTTTCGATGCAGGCCACGGTTTTCGAGCTATTGAAGAAAAATATTTTTGAAGATCACCGACATACATTTTGTTGAATAATTCGAAAATTACGGCCTCCAGCGAAAACGTATCCCAGCAAAATATTTGACTAAATTAAATTTCCTGCAAAAATGTCCTGTTTATAATTTCTGTAGAACTAACAGTTTGGGGGCATAGCAAGCCAGAAATATGAAAATCTTGCACATGGTATTTGATGGCGTTGCGGGTTGCATAAAACTCATGGGTAACTGCACCTTGACCACCCTGTATATATATATCGCAACTATAACTTTACAGTTCATATCTTTCAATGAACATTGAACATAATGGCATACCCTGTCAGTTCAAACACTTTCTGAGAACGCATTAAAAAAAAAGGGGGGGGGGGGGAAATAAAGATGGTGCTTTAAATACTACAAGTATTATGCATAGTCTCCTGCCACTTGAGTGCAACGCATACAAGATTCATACAACCATAAGAAACTGTAAGAAAAGTCCTTCTTTGGAATGTTGTTAAAGGGCCATATGGGGCTGAATGTCGATTATGTCGTCAAATCAATGACCCCTGATGTGAATTGCCGCACTTTGTCGGTTTGTCGTATTGTGGTAGATTAGTATTGATAACATAAAGTCTCATCACCCATGATGATTTTTTTTTCAGAACAAAATTGTCCTCGTTTTGCGTTTCAGTCAACTGGCGGCGGGGGTGTACACGTATTGTCTTTTTTTTTTGTTCCGGACTCAAAGTTGGCGTAAAAAACTCAACACACATCTTTCTCTTCTTCAAAATACTCCGCAGAATGTCTTGAGCAGTCGATACTGCCACGTTCAAATGGCTCTGAGCACTATTCGACTTAACTTCTGAGGTCATCAGTCGCCTAGAACTTAGAACTAATTAAACCTAACTAACGTTTGACATCACACACATCCATTCCCGAGGCAGGATTCGAACCTGCGACCGAAGCGGTCGCTCGGCTCCAGACTGTAGCGCCTAGAACCGCACGGCCACTCCGGCCGGCAAATACTGCCACATACTTCGTGCATTTGACTTGATATTGTAAACATTAAAATGACATGGCACAATCTCTCAACCCGTGAAATTTCATGATATTTTCTCCTCCCCTTCTGAGTGAGTGACAATACAAAATGTGTACCGCAGTCTAGGGGTAGTGTCTTTCATAAATAATCAAAACGTCCTCTTTCTCGCTCTCGAACCTCACCACTGCTTAATTTTTGGCTAAAAATAATCAGCGATGGTGACCGATGTCTTCCGGCATAAGCAGTCACCCTCACTCTGCTAATAGCCTTGTCAGAGAGCCGAGGAGCGGACAGAGGTTCAGTGCACTCCGTTGCCCTTGAGGTGGGAAACTGCCGCTAAAAGGCGAAAGGATCAGCAATAAACAACAGCATGAGGATAAAGAAGGCAGTGGAAACCACTGCATTAAAAACAAATAACTTGTCTGCATAGGACACCTGTAATTTAAAAATGTGTCATGATGATTTCTCCATTGGCAAAATATTGCGGAATAGTCTCAGTTCCAGTCTCTGGGAAGAGACTGTCAAGGGGAGGTTGACAATGAGAAGAAGTCTGAATAACTAAAGAACGGATAACATTCAACGAAAAGGGTTGTGGAATGTCAAAAGTTTCAATGTGATAGGAAAGCTAGAAAATCTGGAAAGGGAAATGCTAAGGTTCAACCTAGATGTAGTGGAGACCAGTGAAGTGAAATGGAAAGAAGACAGTTAGATGTGGTTGAACACCGTGACCAAAGCTGACATGAATGTAGTTGACCGATTTGTCGGCATGTAACGGAAGACTGTTCAACGCGTCTACAGTGATTGGTGTACCACTCGCAGCCACGTAACACAGCGTAAGAACAGTGGTCGTCACCTACAAGACAGGAGACGAATGAGGCGCCAAGTCAATGACAGTCGATTTCCAACTTCACAGAATTTGAATGCAAGGCATCGAATACACCGACAGCCCAAAGAGGCGTTTAACTATTTGTGTCTGGAGAGTGTAATTCAAGCCGAAAGTGACGTTTTGAGGGTGTTTTTGTACCGTAACGTGGGACCACTCATCCAGATTACCGTCAACATGATCCAGGATGTCTATTTCCACATTCTCGATGACCAAGTATTTCCCCTCATGGTAAACATGCTGTGGACATCCGTTTCCCAAAACAACAAAAACCGTGTTCACATAGCTACACGTATACTTCCTAGTCTGATTAACGCGCAGGTACCCCAGGACACCATGACTGGCCCGATACATAGTTTTTACCTCACATTTTTGTCTCAATGACTCCTTTCACTTCAGTCGTATACCAAACGTCCTCTTTGACAGCTAACTGAGAGCCTCTCAGGACGCTGTCGAGTGGTTTTTCATTCATAATTGTGAAAGAAGACGACACACAGCGAAGACAATTCAGAATGGCAACAGTGCCATTGTAGACTACATCGTACCATAGACTAAGGATTGTAGCCAGTCGAACAAGTAAATATCGGTTCGAAGTCATAAACCGTCTTGCGAATTTTTGGGTCCTGCTATTCTCATCAGACGCCGCGTAACAATTAATACTCCATCTTCAACAACCAGTCATGACCTCCAAACAGTTTCAGTTCCCTCGTGGCTTAATCGCAGACGATTATGTTGTTCTTCTTCTCTAGGTAGCGTCACCAACGTCGATGCGCCAGGTGCTTGTGATGTGACCACACTTTTGAAACAAGGATACAGTATATTTAAAAATTTTCTCAATGAAACAGGGGACAAAAGGAATGAGTAAGATTGTTTCGTCATAAATGCAAAGGTTACGAACTAATAAAGAATAAATATTACACAAATAAATAAATATTAGCTCTGAATTCACTTCAACCATACAATCCTGTAGAATTATTAGTCCAGGAGTCATTCCTCATTGATATTTTTCTGAGGAATGGATCTTCTTCAGCAAGTTCACATTGCCACACAACATTTTGTAAAAATATACACAAGTGTGATAAAGTTCATCTTATTAATCTACTTAGCTTCCAAAGTCTGTACTGAAAGTGTGTTCTTGTCATTTTTCCACAAACTATTCGTATGAGAACACGCTCGATCAGTGGAGGCGCTAGTTCCAGGGAAACTAAGAAGAAATTATAATATTTCAAGAAGATTAGTATAAGGCGCATTGTTCATATTACGGTGTGAAATAATTTGTACCCAACAGTCGCTGGGTGATGTTTAGCCCAGTTTCCATTTTTCTAATAGTTTCGGTGATATATATTGGGTGATCAAAAAGTCAGTATAAATTTGAAAACTTAATAAACCACAGAATAATGTAGATAGAGAGGTAAAAATTGACACACATGCTTGGAATGATATGGGGTTTTATTAGAAACAAAAAAAAACAAAGTTCACAATATGTCCGACAGATGGCGCTGGACAACAAAACGTCAGTGATTGCGCATCACAATCGTGTATAAAAGAAGCTGTAATGAGAGAGAGAATCAGATGCGCCAGCAGTTGCAGCGTGTTGACGTTACCTGAAAACACGCTTTTAGTGAGGCTGTATTATCAGAATGAGGAATGTGCTAGTTCAGCGTTACGATCCTATCGCCATAGGAAGGGGATTCGAACGGGTAAAGGTCCGTTGACAAATGCAGCTGTGGTGAGAATGAAGTTCGAAGCTACGGGTTGTTTAGACGCTAGACCCCGTAGTGGCCGACCGAGCATAATGCGTAATGTTCCTGAGACAGTTCAGGAAGAAATGGAGACTGTAGCGGGTTCGTCAATGAACGGGTAAGTCAGTGCTCGTGCAGTCGCATGTCGCACCGGCATTCCATACACTACTGTTTGGTTGGCACTTAGGCGTACCATCCGATGCTATCCGTACAAAATCCATCGGCATCATGATGCCTGGCGACTTAGTGAAGCGGAAGGCATTTGCGGTATGGGCATTTCAAAAGATGGCGGAAGATGACGATTGGTTGAGTTACGTGTTGTGGTCCGATGAAGCTCATTTCACGCTCCGAGGGTCTGTCAACGCCCACAACTACAGAATTTGGGCTACCGAAAATCGTAGAACTGTCGTGGAAACTCCACTGCACGACGAGAAAGTCACGGTATCAATTGGATTTACCACATCTACCGTTATCGGGCATTTTTTCTTCGAGGAAATGCGTGATTCTGGTTTTGTAACTGCCACCGTGACGCGTGAGAGAATCGCATCATCCCCAGCCTGGCTGAGAAACACCTGCTGGAACGTACGCTGTTAATGCAGGATGGCGCTCCACCCCATACTGCTAGACGCGCGAAAGATCTCTTGCGCGCGTCGTTTGGCGATGATCGTGTGCTCAGCCGCCACTTTCGTCATGCTTGGCCTCCCAGGTCCTCAGACCTCAGTCCGTGCGATTATTGGCTTTGGGGTTACCTGAAGTCGCAAGTATATCGTGATCGACTGACATCTCTAGGGATGCTGAAAGACAACATCCGACACCAATGCCTCACCATAACTCCGGACATGCTTTACAGTACTGCTCACAACATTATCCCTCGACTACAGCTATTGTTGAGGAATGATGGTGGACATATTGAGTATTTCCTGTAAAGAATATCATCTTTGCTTTGTGTTACTATGTTGTGCTAATTATTGCTATTCTGATCATATGAAGCGACATCTGTCGGACATTTTTTGAACTTTTGTATTTTTTTGGTTCTAACAAAATCCCATGTCATTCCAAGCATGTGTGTCAATTTGTGCCTCTGTATCTACGTTATTCCGTGATTTATTCAGTTTTCAAATTTATACTGACTTTTTGATCACCCGGTATATTTTACTATACACATGCATATCACACAGACCGGTATAGTTTATCATAGGAGCCACTTTCAAGAATGAAATCTTCAGTCTTGAATTCCTACCACAATTTTTTTTCTTTCATTTGCTGCTTCCTCGATATACAGATTAAATAACACGGGGATAGACTACAAACCTGTCTCGCTCCCTTCTCAATCACTGCTTTCCTTTCATGTCCTTCGCCTCATATGACTGCCATCTGGCTTGCGTAAAATTGTAAATAGCCTTCGCTCCCTGTATTTCACCCCTGCGTCATTCAGAATTTGAAAGAGAGTATTCCAGTCAACACTGTCAGAACCTTTCTCTAATCCTACAAATGCTATAAACAGTGATTTGCCTTTCCTTAACCTATATTCTATGAGAAGTCTTAGGGTCAGTATTGCCTCAAGTGTTCACACATTTTTCTAGAATCCAAACTCATCTTCCTCGAGGTTCGGCATCTACCAGTTTTTCCACTCTTCTATAAAGGATTCGTGTTAGTACTCGTATTCTGCAACCGTGACTTATTAAACTGATAGTTCGGTAATTTTCACCTGTCAATTTGGAATTGGAATTATTATATTCTCCTTGAAGTCTCTGGGTATTTCGCCTGTCTCGTACATCTTGCTCTACAGATGGAAAAATTTTGTCATGGCTGGCTCTCCCAAGGCTATCAGTAGCTCTAACGAAATGTTGTCTACTCCCGGGAGCCTTGTTTCGATTTAAGTCTTTCAAGGCTTTGTCAAAGTCTTCATGCAGTATCACACCTCCCTTCTCATCTTCATCTAAGTCCTATTGCAATATCTGATGATAAGCCCTTATTTTTCTGTTTACCAAGAATTTATCTGATAACTGTTGTATGAAACGGTCTTCGCCCTTGTAAACTAGTCTTTAAATCATTAACATAGAAATTGCTTCAAAAAAGTATTTGTTTCGCCCTCTACTCTTTGAACTGCAGCGTAAAAAGTTAATGCTGTGCTGTGGAGAAAGTATAGCCAAGCTTTTAATAAAGAATTTTAAAAGAATGATTTGATAGCAAATGGACAGTAAGGTTTTCATATATTGCAATATACATATAGAACATATTTTTAGAAACAAGGCCTTCAACATCAGTAAGAAGGACATCAGCAGCTGTCTGGATAGTATGGTGCATTATATGAGCAGAACACTCGATCCCCAAGTTACTTATGGCCTAAATTTCCTTTCAGTTTTGTGATGAAAGTCCTTCCTAGATATACTTCCAAAATTGCAATTCGTATTATCTGCACAAGGAGCTATTTTTTCCTCTAAATAATTATTTGTAAAACACTCACTTAAAATGCAGCAGTTATTTACGAACTTTCTCCAGGAAAAAGACTTCCGATCTAATATTTTAACTTGAGTCCTTCAGTAGGATTACAGTACCTAAAAAGCAATGGAAGTATTTTTACGTCCATATGGTTTCATGTATCCGTCATTATTGAAAAAATAGCTTTCTGTACATCAGATTCCAGTTGAGAAATGGCAAATAAAGTTAAAACATATTTGCTACGGCCAGAAGTAAATTTTGGCTCAGTAGTACACTGGACAAGTTCAGCATGTACAGTCCAATGATCTGAAAGATTGGTTGTGGTGGGCAGCTCCTTCAACAGCTGCTAATTTCATATATTTGCCACCAAAACTTCCACTTTTAAAAAAAAATAGCTAATACAGTGCTACAAGAAGCCCTTGTACGCAGCATTCTTTTATGTTTTTCACTGTTTATAATTATGTTGTTATATGTCCGACCCCCTTGCCCGCCCGATGGCTTATACTGAAAGTAAACTCACACTTATTGCATCGAAGGACTGAATCAGAAATTGTTTTCTTAATGTATGGGTGCTCCTTTTGTAGGTCATTATTAAAAACACTTCCTTTCCGACGGTGTTTTAGCACTTGCAGTTTTAAACGTTCACTGTATTTGATTATTTCACAAATGCAGAACACAGTACTACCTTCTACCAAAGTAACAAGTGTAGTGAACTTCTTTTGACTCACACTCAAACATATGAGCTTGCTTTTCCGTTATTTTTGGCGCCATTCACATCAAATACGACTAATTACGATTTGTTAACTGACAGTGTAGACAGGTGCAGTTCAATTGTCGTCCGCAAATGTACTTTTCCAAGCGAAGTCTCTACACAGTTTCAGCTCTATTTGTATTTTAGTTCCATAATATAAACAGTACTTTTCTTTGTTGTTAGTATCTTTAAATTTTTCACCGAACTGATGCAGAACAAGGCATTTTGAATGTTTGAGAACTATAGTTAGCGGCGTTTTATTTCAGTAAGTCATTTTCCCAAAAAAGGAACATTTTGACGTTCCGTTCTGCCATCAAAAAAGAAAAACCAGTAAATAGACTCAAACAAGGAACTGTTCCGACTAGTAGGGGACGTCTCAGGTAAGGCGGTTAAGCAGTCTACGTACACTTATTGCCCATTCAAGACTCATCTCTGACTTTTGGTTCGTTATCTTAAAATATTCAGCTTACGATCCTCTACAGTCTGTATAATTATGTCTCAGAAAGTCTGGAAAATCCTGTTTTGTATGTGTTGTGCGACGATCCACCCTTCTATTATTACGAAAAAAATGTTTTAAATGCTCGAATCTGAGAAATGTCTAATCACGTACTCTTTTTTGGCTATTGCATCGCTGGAACACTGCAAGTAATGCACGTCTGAGAAGGTTCAACTTGCTCTAAGCGCTATGGGACTTAACATCTGAGGTCATCAGTCCCCTAGACTTAGAACTACTTAAACCTAACTAACCTAAGGACATCACACACATCCATGCCGGAGGCAGGATGTTTGAGAAGAAATCAAGTGCAATTATGAATTACATTTTACTCATTTGTTTCTTGTAGTTCCTCGTCGAAAAGGTAGCTCGCCGAAAAACGTGGCTTGCTGTAAGAATAAATTGCGTCTAGGAACTATTATCCAGGTTTAATTGTTTAGATAAGAATAATGCGTAGTTTAATTACATCCATTTGTCGATTTATTCAAGTCATTGCAACTAATTCGCAGGTATAAAATTTTCATATTATAGAAAAGATCAGAATAGACAACAACAGATTTTCGACTACCACCAATTCGTGTCAGGAAATGTTGAGTCAAGAAAGCCAAAGATAACAAGAACTCGCAGCACGGTGATCCTAACAAGTTTCGATTTTTGCATCCATGATGATGATGAAGTACCGTACTCCTTTACAGAGCGTAGGGGAACGACGCGGGAGACCAGCGCCGCCTTACTAGGCAAGGTCCTAGTGGAGGTGGTTTGCAATTACCTTCCTCCTACCGTGATGGGGATGAATGATGATGATGAAGCCGACACAACAACACCCAATCATCTCAAGGCAGGAAAAATCCCTGACCCCGCCGGGAATCGAACCCGTGAACCCGTGCTCGGAAAGCGAGAACGCTACCGCGAGACCACGAGCTGCGGAAATTTATAAATGATTAATACTTGCTTTTCAGATTATTGCTCATAATAATTTAGAAAAATATAATTACTACACAACGCAAAAGTGTATGAGTATCGCGTGATCTGGTAAGTTTAGCGTGTCAGATACTTCAGTTATTTATGTGTTTCGTCAGGTATGTTGCACAATGAAAATAAGCCATTGATCAGTTCCATTCAAGTTGGTACGGTGAATAGACCAGATGTCGGTTACGCATATTCGGTGTCATTGAACAATTTTGTGGCTCTATGGCTCTGAGCACTATGGGACTTAACATCTATGGTCATCAGTCCCCTAGAACTTAGAACTACTTAAACCTAACTAACCTAAGGACAACACACACATCCATGCCCGAGGCAGGATTCGAACCTGCGACAGTAGCAGTCACGCGGTTCCGGACTGAGCGCCTTAACCGCGAGACCACCGCGGCCGGCAACAATTTTGTGTACGTGAACATAAAACATTACGAAGATTGACGGTAACAAGGTATGTGGTTATAAAGAGTGAACCCGAACACCATCAAAAAAATTTCTGAGATTGTTCAGGGATATTTCTGAATGCTTTAGTGAAACGTGTAAGTGGGCTGCAGTACCTCGAAACACAATATGGATGTATTGATTTGATGTATGGATATATGTTGGATGTATTTGATGGATGTATGGGTTTATTCATCTTGTTACCAAAATTAATTTTGTGTCTGCGAAAAGCATGTAATATGCGAACGCCAGGACTTACAACGCAAAACAGAATAATGCAACAACTCTAAGACGAAACATTTATAATGTGATGTGGTTGACGTATAGCGTTCTTCCGTTGCACAGTGTTTTTCCGTTGCACAGGGTTCTTC
The DNA here is from genome assembly GCF_023897955.1 of Schistocerca gregaria. Classification (NCBI taxonomy): domain Eukaryota; kingdom Metazoa; phylum Arthropoda; class Insecta; order Orthoptera; family Acrididae; genus Schistocerca; species Schistocerca gregaria. Next base: position 795,343,848 of record NC_064922.1, on the reverse strand, counting down.
CGTTGCACTCAGTGAGCCCCCTGACAAGGTGCGTATCGGTCAACCCAATAAGAAACAGAACCGACCGGTACTGAATGCCAGCTTGAGGGCGAAGAGGAAGTGTACATTATTGTCGTCAACAGTAAGTACCCTCAGTGAACAGGACAAGTTCGTTCCAAAACAAATCACACAACGCATACCGTCGATATTTTCACTTTTGTAAAGATATTTTAGGCGAAATACAGATACGAAGAAAAGGCGAGTAAGAAATCAAAAGAAATGCAGTCACTCTGTACATAGCCACCATGGGTCTCTTATATAAAAGTACTGAGAAATATCCCTGAACAACCTACGAAACTTTGTAGTAGTAGTAGTAGTAGTAGTAGTAGCATTAATCATCCGTAGATCTCTTTTTAGAAGGATATAGGACATGTCAAAGTATTTACAAGTTCAGACCAATTTAAAATAAGCTAATTCGTATACACATATATTTTCAGAATTCTAGTGAGAGACAATCATTGGATTTACTCCTGGTATACAATACTTTTCTTACAAATAACTTATTGAATAATGTAATGCCACACTGTTCACTCATATCTCACTATCAGTCACTGCACACACTATACATACATTGTTTCATAACACTTCACTGTTGGTGTAGCTCCGGTTTACCTTGCATACTAATATACAATGAGATGATAAATGTCGTGGGATACCTCCTAACGTCGTTTGGACCTCCTTTTACCTGGCGTAGTGCAGCATCTCGACATGGCGTTGACTCAACAAGTCGTATGAAGTCCACTGAAGATATCTTGATCTATGTTGCCTCTACAGCCACCCGTAATTGTGAAAGCGTTGCCGGTGCAGGATTTTGTGCACTAACTGACCTCTCGATTATGTTCCATAAATGTTCGATAGGATTCATGCTGCGAAATATTGGTGACCAAATTATTGGCTAGAATTGTCCGGAATGTTCATCAAACCAATCGCGAATAATTGTGGCCCTGTGACATAACATATTTGTGAACACAAAGTCCTCGAATGGCAGTGAATGATCACCAAGTGGTCGAACATAAACATTTCCGATCAGTTATCTGTTCACTTGGATCACAGTACCTATTCCGCTCCATGTAAATACAGCCTACACCATTATGAAATCACAAACAGATTGCACAGCGCCTTGTTGATAACTTGGATGCACGGTTTCGTGGGGTCTGTGCAACACTCGAGCCTTTCCATCAGCTCCTAGACATGGGCAAACTGGTTCATCCTTGGGAACTAGTTCACTGGTGATCGCTCTTTTCTAGGAACAGTTCATTTTTACTGGTTCACGGCTCATTTGTGCTTGGTGTACGGTTCTTATGAAAAATTGAAAATTTGTAGCATAGCTGACTGAAGATGGAAGGTGCCAACAGGGGCACTTGCCTCCGTCCTGGAGTACACAGTTTTTATTCATAACAAAATTCTCACACACTTGTAATTTTCGTGATTCTGAAAACCTCTCGTTTAGCCAACTATGTGGCTGATCGCAATGAAATAATGTTAAGGTGGCGCACGAAAAACCAGCCCCGAGTACAGACTGCTCGCCATTTACGCAGGATTTGTTGACCGCTACGAGCAGAATAGTAAAGAAATAACAAATAAGCTAATGCAAACAATAACTTCGAAACAATGGATGACGATTGGTAGGCGACAATGAGAAGTCTAGTACTCGGGGCTGATTTTTCGTGCGCCACCCTGTACCACTGAATTAATATTGTAGAAGTTATCATATTCTCTTTACAAAATGTGACACCAGACACTCAATTATGGAACGCGGACTTCATTCGGTTGTAAGTCGGTCTGCCTTCCATAACACTGAATATGCTCTTTTACCTAGTATCAAAAAAGAGAAAAAAATGGAAAATAGCCACTTGTGTGTGCCGTGCCGACTTCCTTTTCATGTGTAACAACAAAAAATCATGCCTCTTTACGAATATTTCTTCTGCTGTTTATTGAAATAGTGAAGTAAGCTGATATGCCGTTTTGTTACCTGAAAAGATGCACTGCATACCACGCAATTTTATGTAATATACGTAATTATAAAATACATTTTAATTACCTACCATGGATGCTGAATAGAATACGAAAAGAACCAGGAGTTCAGAGTTCATCTACACCTACATCTACATCCATACTCAGCAAGCCACCTGACGGTGTGTGGCGGAGGGTACCTTGAGTACCTGTATCGGTTCTCCCTTGTATTCCAGTCTCGTATTGTTCGTGGAAAGAAGGATTGTCGGTATGCCTCTGTGTGGGCTCTAATCTCTCTGATTTTATCCTCATGGTCTCTTCTCGAGATATAGTAGGAGGTAGCAATATGCTGCTTGACTACTCAGTGAAGGTAACTTCTCGAAACTTCAACAAAAGCCCTTACCGAGCTACCGAGCGTCTCTCTTGCAGAGTCTTTCGCTGGAGTTTATCTGTCATCTCCGTAACGCTTTCGCGATTACTAAATGATCCTGTAATAAAGCGCGCTGCTCTCCGTTGGATCTTCTCTATCTCTTCTATCAATCCTATCTGGTACGGATCCCACACTGCTGAGCAGTATTCAAGCAGTGGGCGAACAAGCGTACTGTAACCTACTTCCTTTGTTTTCGGATTGCATTTCCTTAGGATTCTTCCAATGAATCTCAGTCTGGCATCTGCTTTACCAACGATCAACTTTAAATGATCATTCCATTTTAAAGCACCGCTAATGCGTACTCCCAGATAATTTATGGAATTAACTGCTTCCAGTTGCTGACCTGCTATATTGTAGCTAAATGATAAGGGATCTTTCTTTCTATGTATTCGCAGCACATTACACTTGTCTACATTGAGATTCAATTGCCATTCCCCTGCACCATGCGTCAATTCGCTGCAGATCCTCCTGCATTTCAGTACAATTTTCCATTGTTGCAACCTCTCGATACACCACAGCATCATCCGCAAAAAGCCTCCGTGAACTTTCGATGTCATCCACAAGGTCATTTATGTATATTGTGAATAGCAACGGTCCTACGACACTCCCCTGCGGCACACCTGAAATCACTCTTACTTCGGAAGACTTCTCACCATTGAGAATGACATGCTGCGTTCTGTTATCTAGGAACTCTTCAATCCAATCAGGCAATTGGTCTGATAATCCATATGCTCTTCCTTTGTTCATTAAACAACTGTGGGGAACTGTACCAAACGCCTTGCGGAAGTCTAGACACGGCATCTACCTGGGAACCCCTGTCTATGGCCTCCGAGTCTCGTGGACGAATACCGCGAGCTGGGTTTCACACGATCGTCTTTTTCGAAACCCATGCTGATTCCTACAGACTAGATTTCTAGTCTCCAGAAAGGTCACTATACTCGAACATAATACGTGTCCCAAAATTCTACAACTGATCGACGTTCTGCACATCTGTTCGACGTCCCTTCTTGAAAACGGGGATGACTTGTGCCCTTTTCCAATCCTTTGGAACGCTACTCTCTTCTAGAGACCTACAGTACACCGCTGCAAGAAGGGGGCAAGTTCCTTCGTGTACTCCGTGTAAAATCGAACTGGTATCCCATCAGGTCCAGCGGCCTTTCCTCTTTTGAGCGATTTTAATTGTGCCTCTATCCCTCTGTCGTCTATTTCGAAAAGGTTTGAAACAGATCTAGAATGGGCGTGAGCAACGAACGAAACGAGCAACTCTATAATGAACTATGAGCAGTCGGCAATGGTACTGCGACGAGTGGCCACGTTAATGAGGACGAGTACAGCCTAGAGAGACCGTGGCAGACGGGATCGGGACCGAGACTGTAACGAGACTGGCAGATGTGCTGTTGCGGGAACGAGACTAGCCGTTTCTCGTTCCCGGGAACTATAAGTAAACAGCAGCGACCGAGACCGACGGGAGCGGAACCGAGGCTGGAACGAGAGCGGCTGAAACCGACCGTTTCCCGTTCCCAGGAACTATCAGTAGAAAGTTGCGACCGAATTCGTTCATCGGTCGTTCTATTCATCTTGATGAACCGTTCCTTTGGACCCGTTAGTTCACGAACGACCCATCTCTAGCTCTTACCAACTGAAATCGGGACTTATCTGATCAGGCGACAGTTTTTCACTGTTCTAGGGTCCAACCAATAAGATCACAAGCACAAGAGAGGCGCTACAGTCTATGTCGTGCTGCTAGGAAAGGCTCTCGCGTCGGTCATCTGCTGTCATAGCTCATTAACACCAAATTTCGCCGTACTGTCCTAACGGACGTTTGTCGTGCATCCCATATGGATTTCTGCGGTTATTTCAAGCGGTGGTTGTCTGTTATCACTGAGAATTCAAAGCAAATGCCGCTGCTCTCGGTCGTTAAGTAAAGGCCGTCCGCCACTGCTTTGTCTGTGGTGAGAGGTAATGCCTGAAATTTGGTATTCTCGGTACTCTGGACGTTGTTTGTCTCGGAATATTGAATTCCCTAACGATTTCAGAAATGGAATTTCCTATACGTCTAGCGCCAACTGCCATTCCGCATTCGAAGTCTGTTAATTGTTCCTGTTGTGCGGCCATAGCCACGTTGAAACCCTGTTCACATGATTCATCTTAGTGCAAATGACAGCTCCGCCAATGCACTGCCCTTTTACACCTTGTGTACGCTATACTACCGCCATATGTATATGTGAATATCACTTTCGTCACCTCAGTGTATTCCACTCTGTTGTGCTGAGCATGGTACGACTAACAAATAGTCCGTTACACCATATTTATGGCCAGTATTTCTTGATAGTGTCGAGTTGGCCACAATTACGTAAATGCTATTAAATAAGATTTGGTTTCAAATACAATTACACCCTGGTTTACGGGAAACTACTTCGTGCAAGAGATGTGATGCATACGTGGTCCACAATACAAAATAACGCTGACTCACCTTGCCAGCAGGAAACAGTAAAATGGCGTTCAGGAGGATTCCAGTCGGCAGCATCTATGTTTTTTTTCCGATGTAGCTGACCACGAATTCCTCTCCTGTGCCAACCACTTCATCTCAGAATAACACATTGAGCCCTGCGTTCTCAGTTATTTGTTGGATGTATTCCAATCCCTGTCTCCCCTCTTCAGCTTCCTCTAGTAGGATGGAAGTTATTTTCCGAAATCTTAACCCATGTCCTGTCACCCTGTCCCTTCTTCTTGTCAATATTTTCCACATGTTCCGTTCTTCATCGAATCTGCAGAGGATCACCTCAATGCTTATCAGTCCACCAAATCTTCAACATCCTTCTGTAGGGCCATATCTGAAACCTTCGACTTTCTTCCTTCCCTGTTTTCTCACAGTCCATGATTGATTACCATAAAATGGCGTGGTTCAAACGTACTTCCTCTGAAGTTCCATCCTCAGATTAAGATAAATACTAGGAGACTTCTCTTGACCAGGAATGCCCTCTTTTCCTATGCTGCTCTACCTTTTATGTCTTCCTCGCATCGTCCGTTATCTTTTATTTTGCCTCTAAAGTAGCGAATTCGGTAACATTGCCTGCTCAGTGGTATCCAATTTTGATTTTACCTTCATCGCTAATCTCATTTCTGCGAGTCCTCATCACTTTCATATTTTCTCGGTTACTCTCAGTTCACATTCTATACTCATTAGACTGTTCATTCTATTCAGTAGATCCTGTAATTTTTCTTCACTTTCACTGACAATAGAAATGTAATCAGCAAATCTTATCGTTGATATCCATTATCCCTTAATTTTAATCCCAGTTTTGGAGCTTTATTTTGTTTCCCTCCTTTCTTTTTCGATGTATGAATTCTGGTTTTATGGCATTTCTGGGCTGAGGGTAGTTATGGAATATTAAGCCAGTTAAAAGACTACATTTTATTCTGTGTGAAGACTACAAAAAATACTCTTGGCCAGCCTAAAATAAGCTGTGCTGAGTGTTTGTGGTGCTAGGTGTTACATTTAGCTTGTATTTATTTCTGATAAATTTTCTTTACAAATAGCAACCCTACTGCAGTACAATGTTACCTCACTTGCTATGAGAGGGTGAACTTCTGACAATAGACAGTACTGCCTACTTTCTGATAATTTCATGTAGCGCTATACGAATGTCAGTTCTGATATGTTCAACTTACAGTACACACAAGGTTGTAGATCGTACATAAGAAAAGAAATATATTAAGTATTGTGAATGTGCCAACTTCTCTCAAAATGTCATGTTTTGTAGAATTTGCTTTTGAAAATGAACTACCACAATCCAAAATGGATAAAATAATTGAATAAAACTTGCATATTTCTGTCTGGTGGTAACTTTTTTACATTGGGTCCATGTGGACTGGAAAGCACAAAGTTTATAATAACTCAGAAATGCAAAATTTTTTAACAACCAATTTATTTTCCATACCTCTGAAATTTTTACAGTGTATTGATACATACTTGAGAGGAAAAAATATCATTTTTCCATATAATTTCCATCCCTTTCAACTGACTGCCATACGCCACCGTGGAACTAACGCCTGTGTACCTGTACGGTAGAAGTTACGACTAGCACGTTTGAGCCAATGTTTAGCAGCCTTCAAATCTCGTTCTGTGAAGGAATTTCTTCCGTTTACAGAAAAGGTATTGATCTCACAGTGCCAGTTGAGGGCTGTAGGGCGGGTGTTTCATTGTTGTCCACACGTACTACGTGTTCTCGGTGTAGGTTTTCTCATTGACATGTGGCAGGGCGCTATCGTGCAAGAGCTAAACACCGTGAAACTTCCTGGTAGATTAAAAGTGTGTGCCCGACCGAGACTCGAACGCGGGACCTTTGCCTTTCGCGGGCAAGTGCTCTACCATCTGAGCTACCGAAGCACGACTCACGGCCGGTCCTCACAGTTCTACTTTTGCCGGTATCTCGTCTCCTACCTTCCAAATTTTACAGAAGCTCTCCTGCGAACCTTGCAGAACTAGCACTCCTGAAAGAAAGGTTACTGCGGAGACATGGCTTAGCCACAGACTGGGGGATGTTTCCAGAATGAGATTTTCACTCTGCAGCGGAGTGTGGGCTGATCTGAAACTTCCTGGCAGATTAAAACTGTGTGCCCGACCGAGACTCGAACTCGGGACCTTGGCCTTTCGTCCCTAGTCCGCTGCAGAGTGAAAATTTCATTCTAGCTAAACATCGTGTTTTTGCCGATGTTGTCGAACGCTACACGTTAGATCATGAAGATTTTATGAGTTGCCATATGCGCTTCAGAACTGATAGTGGTTCTGTGTGGCATGACGTCCACAAGCAACAGTCCTTTTGAATCAAAAGACACAGCAGCCATCATTTTACCTACAGAATGGGCAGTTTTGAATTTCTTCTTCTTTGGGAATTCGCATGATGCCATTCCATCGATAGGATTTTTATCTCCTTTTCAAAGTGATGCAAACAGGTTTCATCTCCCTCCACATTTCTTGCAACAGCTCATCTTCAGAATTCTCGCCGCACATTGTCTTCTATGTTTCTTTGGTTTCTTTGTCGGAGTCCGTCAACTATCCTGGAACCTATCTAAGCGCAAACATTTTTCAGCTTCAAATTTCGTATTTTTGCATACAATCGCTTCCCCTACTCACACTCGGATTGACAGAACAGGCACTGTTACACATTTTTCAGCCAAAATCAGTGTGTGAATAGACTGTACATTGCGAATCTTCAGGTTTTCCCGGTGGATATGTTGTAAATATTCTTCACGGGTTTGTCGCCGGATGACGTTGTGCAAATTCCACAATATTGATTCGGAGCAACTGTCCGACATCTTTAGGTGGTTGAACCTTGCTGACCTCTGTCATACCTAGACACCAAAAACGTTCAACCACCAGAAGATCCCGGACAGTTGCTGCGAGGAAATTTGATGGAATTTGTACAGCGTCATCCGGCGGCAAACCCACGAAGATTATTTACAGGCTGTACATTGTCAGGAGTCTGTGTAGTACTCAATCTGCCACTGTGCTGGAAGTTCCGTGTATTGGCGTGTCCGCTTTCACTAGATAATCTGTATGCCCAACGGTTAACTGTACTTTTATCAACAGTGTCATTCCCATACACCTTCCTCAACATCTTGTGAACATTTGTCACTGTCTCGCACGCACAACATAGAAATTCAAAACCATCGCGTTGCTTGAGGCGAACATCAAGTGCAGCGGCCTTCTTGTCGGAGTGTTACGACAGGGTCACTTGCTGAAACAGGTTGAATTAAATTTGAATATAAACGAGAAGAATACTTCTATAACATCCGTGAATAACAAGTATCTAGAACAGAAGATGTATTTTGAAAAAAAGACATTTCTTTTGGAGTAACACTCGTAGTAAAAAACATGGTTTCCTCAAGCAATAATTATGTGAAACTTAGGTGTTGATGTTCCGTATGAAAGTGCTGGATGATTACATCTGTAGCCCTCCGATGCTGTTCGCAGTCAGAACGAGATCAGTAGTTGTTGGAAACTTGTCAAGGAATGCAGAGAGAGCTGCAGATGATTACAACCTTTTGGCACCATTGGTCTCTCATTTGATATAAACAAATAGATGCGCGCTTGTAGATGATAATACCCGATATTTTTTGACTACATGTCAAGCTTATAAAAGGTTCAGTCCGGTGTAGTTTGCGATACTAATAGATTTCATAACTAAGTTATACATTATTACATTGAAGAACCAAAGGAACTGGTACACCTGCCTAATATCGTGTAGGGTCCCCGCGGGTACGCAGAAGTGTAGCAACGCGACGTGGCATGGACTCGGTTAATGTCTGAAGTAGTGCTGGAGGGAATTGACACCATGAATCCGTAAGAGGGGGTGGAGATTTCATCTGAACATCATGTTGCAAGGCATCCAAGATATGCTCAATAACGTTCATGGCCGTCGAGTTTGGTGGCCAGCGGAAATGTTAAACCTGGCAATCTGCAGCAATTCTGGAAGTGTCGCATTGTCCTGCAGGAATTGCACAAGGCCGTCGGAATTCACAATGGATATGAATGGATACAAGTGATCAGACAGGAAGCTTACGTTCGTGTCACCTGTCAAAGTCGTATCTACAAATATCAGCGGTTCGATATCACTCCAACTGCAACAGAGGTTACACCAGCTTGAACAGTTCCCTGCTGACATTCAGGTTCCATGGATCCATGATATTGTCTCCATACGCGTACACGTTCACCCGCTCGGTACAATTTGAAACGAGACTCGCCCGACCAGACAACATGTTTCCAGTCATCAACAGTCCAATGTCGGTTTGGCGGGCCCAGGCAAGGCGTAAAGCTTTGTGTCGTGCAATCATCAAGGGTACACGAATGGGCCTTCGGCTCCGAAAGCCCATATCGATGAAAGTTTCGCTGAATGGTTCACACTCTGACGCCAGTTGAAGGCACAGCATTGAGATCTACAGCAATTTACGGAAGGACTGCACTTCTGAAATGTTTACAGATTCTCTTCAGTCGTCGTTGGTCCCGTTCTTGCAGGATCTTCTTCCAGTCGCAGCGATGTCGATGAGTCAATGTTTTACCGGATTCCTAATATTCACGGTACACTCATGAAATGGTCGTACAGGAAAATCCTCAGTTCATCCCTACCTTGGAGATGCTGTGTCTCACTGCTCGTTCGCTGGCTATAATACCACGTTCAAAGTCACATAAATATTGATAACCTGCCATTGTAGCAGCAGTTTCATGAGGACCTCCACGCTAATTCGGGCCTACACTGAGGTACGACAGTCTTCCTTCCCTTGTAGCATCCCCGAATAGAATAAGAAGCGGGGAAGTTCACACTAGAACATAATGCACCCTCCGTCACTCACCGTATCGAGTAATGCGGACTGCGGATAAAGATGCAAATGGTAAAACACAATTAATGACACTACGGAAAGTGGTTATCCCGAGCAACAGTACAATACGTACAGTGTTGTCTGGCGCTGTTAAACAGTGAGTTCCATGAAGCCTACGTAACATTTCTGTTTCAAAGACTCCCCCAGAGCGCCAAGGGTCAGAGGGTGGGGATCACAAGCACCGAAACGCTCCCGGGAGTACACCAGAAATAATATGCAATTTAGGTCAGAAGATACAATTGATTACTGCATTAACTGGATTTCTTCCAGCTGAAAAAATTCGGCCATAGAACGAGCACCGTTTTGTTGAGCTTAGTGACGTTGGCCGAAATTTCTCCCTTCCACAACGGCATAAGGACATAAGTAAAGGTTAAAGGTTTTAACTTCGTAAATACCCTCAATCACAATACGACGTGGAAACGATATGACATCATGACCAGTGCCCACAGAGAGATTGAATGTCACCCATTGGCATTGCGGACACGTGCGGATACGTGACGCGGTATGGAAAGTATATGAGAAGAGCAGACACGAATCGAGAATCAGTCTAGCGACGATAGGGGCTGCAAATGGAGAAATCCATTGACATAAAAGTCTCTGACAAAGGGCAGATCGCTAGGGCATCGCACGTGGGAACCAGTATCTCGGAAAAGGTGAAACCGGTCGGCTGTTCGCGGGCTGCTGTGATGAACATCTAGAAACTACGATTACACGCCAGTTTGTTGGACGGTCACGCATCGTCACAGAACGTGGCGGTCAGAGGCTTATGCGTTCTGTAAAGTAGGATAGGCGATGATCTCTGACAGATATGACGTCAGCGTGCAATGCTGGTGCAGGCACAGCTGTTTCGGACCACACCATCAGAGCACAGTGTTGAAACTGAGACCCCGCAGCAGACGACCCCTTTGTATTCCCATCTGGACACAATGACATCACCAATTAGGATTGTCGTAGAGTGACATCGCCAAAGCTGGTCGGATGAAGCACATTTCTTGTTACAACAGGTTGTTGGGTACGACGCCATCCAGGCGAACGCCGGCCGCGGTGGTCTCGCGGTTCTAGGCGCTCGGTCCGGAACCGCGCGACTGCTACGGTCGCAGGTTAGAATCCTGCCTCGGGCATGGATGTGTGTGATGTCCTTAGGTTAGTCAGGTTTAATTAGCTCTAAGTTCTAGGCGACTGATGACCACAGATGTTAAGTCGCATAGTGCTCAGAGCCATTTGAACCATTTTGAACCAGGAGAACGGCTGCCCGAATCACGCACTGCCCCATGGACACAGGCCGGTGGGGGCAGCACTGAGTTGTGGTGGATATTCATTCCGGTTGCCATGAGACCTCTGGCAGTAGTCGAAGGCACTGTATCCCTTCATATTTGGTGCTTTCCCCGAAGGCGAACACATCTTCCAGCAGAATAACTGTCAGT